>NW_024090369.1:0-45177 GCF_014356525.2 Nilaparvata lugens
GTGAGTTCAAGAACAGCTTCTAGTACTAACAGAACACCCACGCAGTCCAAAACTAAATTCTTTCCTCCACTGGTATTTCCTGTACCACAAAACTGGACGAAAATTTCTGAAAAAATAGAGTTGAAAATCTCTTCTAAAATAGTTACCACATTAAAGGGTGGTAACTATGTGCTTAAAACCACCACTGAAACTGACTTTACTGTAGTAAAGTCAGTTTTAGTGGAGGAAAAAATCCCCTTCCACACCTTCAGCTCTGAGCGCGATTCTGAGCTGAAGGTTGTCCTCAGAGGCCTTCACTGGTCTCACAACCAAGCCGACCTGGCCGAATCATTCAAAAAGGCTGGGTTTAATGTACTTCTAGTGAAAAATATCACAAGTCGTGGGAGGCCTTGTAGCCTTTTTCTTATTAAAATAAAAAAAGAGGGTGATTTTAAGAAAATCTACTCTCTTTCATCCATCGGCTCTGTAGAGGTTCAAATTGAACCCTACAGACCAAGGCCCGGCCTACCTCAATGTTTCAAATGCCAGAGGTATGGCCACAGCTCCATAAACTGTTTTCACACACCCAGATGTGTGAAATGTGGTGAAGACCACACTGCCTCTCAGTGTCAGAGAAATCTGAACACTGAAAAACCCATCTGTGTGAACTGTCAGGGCAGTCACACAGCCAACTATAAAGGGTGCCGTGTACACCTCCAACTGCTTAACAAGGCCAAGAAGTCGCCTGAAGCTGCCCGGTCAACTGGGACCACTCAGTCGCCGACAGCAGCCACTCAGGCGGCATCCAAGCGTCCGCAAATCGCGGGGCAGTCGCTGAGAGAGGAGAGTGTGGCTATAACTACACCTCCTTCTTCTGTGGCTGCTCTCGCGGACGCGAGGAAAAGCTCTGCCCCCTCACCACCTAAACAACATCACAAGGTCACTAAAATCGTGACAAAGACCTACAAACCAGTGGAGAAGAATATATTCCCTTCTCTCCCCATGGAATGGGTTCCACCTCCGCCCCCTGTGATCTCTCACTCGAACTTCCCCTCTCTCCCTTCCCAAATAAAAACACCACCTTCAGTGGAGTCAAACTCGGGAAGTTCACAACCTCCCTCCTCACAATCTCAACAGGGACAGGGAGGTCTACTGAGCTTTCTGAGCTCAGAAAAATTCGTTCAATGGGTGGTAAGTACCCTACCACGTCTCATCAATGCCTTGAACATTGGTGAAGCCATTGCCATTCTTATTAGTGCACTCCCCTCCCTGTTGAACTAAAATGAATAATTTCAAAATTATTTCATTCAATGCAGATGGACTAAGACACAAAATAGACGAACTTCGTCACTTTCTTAGTGACCTGAATATTGATGTGGCTCTAATTCAGGAAACACAAATGCCAACTACTATGCCAATTAAATTCCCCTCATATCACTGCCTACGCTATGACCGCCCCCCCACTGAGCAAAATCGAACCCATGGTGGCGTAGCAATTCTAGTACACAGAAGACACTCCTTCTGTGTACACCCACTTCCATCCATACCAGACATGGATGTAATAGCGGCTACAATCTCTGTACAGAATACACCAGTTACTTTTGTCTCTCTATACAACCCACCCAGAAATAGACCAGTTAACACAAACACCCTATCTCAAATTTTCACCTCCTCCCGCAGCATATTTGTAGCTGGTGACTGGAATGCCAAGCACATGGCTTTTGGTTGCCGAACTACAAATATAACGGGGGCATCACTCCTCAAATTCACTGAGGAATTTGACACAGAAATATGTTTTCACATACCATCATCCCCTACACATATAAGTATGTTTAACCAAGCTGCTCAACCTGACATTTTGGACTATGCACTGTCTGTTGGACTTACAAAGACCACACTGGTTGACGTGATAGAAGACCTCTCTTCAGATCACTTACCAGTGTTGTTCACTCTTGTGAATCCTGATAGCATTGCAAGGCCATCTCCACATCGCCTTACTGTGAATTGGAGAAATTACTTTGATAGTGTGTCAAATTCCATTCCTCCCTTACCAAGCACACATTCAAACTCTGTCGACTTAGAAGCCCACACTGATACTATCACGGAAGTTATTACAACAGCTCTAGCTGACAACACTTCCATAGCCCAACCCCAACGACGTTCACTACTCCCAACTGAAATCCAATTAGCTATCAGTGAGCGTCGTAGCACTCGTAAACGTTGGCAGATCACACGAGCTCCTGCTGACAAATACGCATTCAATAGAGCATCTCACAAATGCTCTCAACTTCTTAAACTCCATCGCTTGCAATCCTGGGAAGAATATCTAACATCTTTGCCATCCCACTCAGCCTGGCAAGCTACCCGAAAACTTCTCAGGAAACAACCCCCAACCTCACCACTTGAGAGCCCAAATGGGCTTATCTTCTCAGAACAAGAGAAAGTGGATGAGTTTGCCTCCCACCTCCAAATTCACTTTTCAAACCCACCCATTCCCCATAGTCAAGAGCTCAACTCCCACTTTGATAGAATAGTCGACAGTGTATCAGAAACAGTTCAAGACCAAACCCCAAATAATCTCCCATTCTTTACAATGGGGGATATAACAACCGCACTTCAAAATACCAATCCAAAAAAGGCCCCAGGCCTTGATGGTATTTCAGGGAAGGCCATCTTCAATGCGCCACCAGAACTAGCCCAACACCTGCTTGTAATTTTCAATTCCATTCTGAACACCCAACACTTCCCCTCAGAATGGAAAAAGAGCAAATTATTCCTGCTCCTAAAGCCAGGAAAACGCTCCACCCAACCATCCAGCTACAGGCCCATCTCCATCCCCTGCTTTTTCTCAAAGCTTTTTGAGAAAATGTTCCTGGAGAAACATATCAGAGATACGCTAGATAGTGTGATAAGGCCAGAGCAGTTTGGATTTCGTGCAAGTTGTTCAACAACTCTGCAACTAATGAAATTCTGCTCTCAATTATCAGACTCTTTCAACAAGAAAGAGCACGTGGCTGCAGTCTTTATAGACTTCAAAGCAGCCTTCGACACTGTGTGGCTGGATGGACTCCTCTATAAACTTTCATCTGTCTTTCCACCCCCAACAGTCAGACTCTTCAAGTCATACCTTACTAATAGGTATTTTGAAGTCCAAATCCGTACCCCCTCTTCAATAGCTTCTTCAGCTCTCACCCCATCAACAGCAGGTGTCCCCCAAGGATCTGTGCTTGGTCCTATTCTCTACTCCCTTTTCATCAACGACATGCCAGCTCTACCTTCAGTTCAAACCAGTCTCTTTGCAGACGATACCACTTTCCACTCCAGCAGCATGAGTCTCGAGAGGGCGGCCAGGAATGTTCAAGAGCAGTTGAACCTGCTCACATCCTGGTGTTCATCCTGGAAGGTAGAGATAAATGCAAATAAATGCGTGGCTGTCGCCTTTTCCAGAAAATGTAAACTTCCTCCCACTCTCACAATCCATGGCCACGCCCTGCCATGGTCCCCCACCGTCAAGTATCTAGGTGTTACTCTAGACAGAAACCTTACCTTCAAACAACACATTGACGTGAAAATACAACACAGTCGTGTGCTGTTTGGACAATTATACCCCCTTTTTATCACCCCCTCTTTCCCCCTGAAGTTTCGGCTGCTCATATTCACAGCTATCATCAGGGCATACATGACCTATGCCGCCCCTGTCTGGTTCCCATACCTATCGAAGACCAATAGAAAACGACTATTTGGCCTTCAAAACAAACTCATAAGAACCATCTGCAACTTTCACTACACAGTGAACAATAGGCTACTCTATGAATATGTCTCCACTCCCCAACTGATTGACTTCATTCAGCTCACATCAAGAAAACTTCATGACACAGCTTCAACGTCGTGGCGTACATCAGTAAGGCAGATGTACGAGATACCACGACCAGTTCAAACCAAAAAGCCACTCCCTTTTCAACAATGGTGGCCAGACTGATGGTCAGCAACTTGACGTTAAGGTCACCATTGTAAACAGCTCGTATTCCCCTGAGGTGAACCCATCTCCATCACACTTCTCCCAAAAAAAGTGAATTTGGCAAAAAAAAAAAAAAAAAAAAAAAAAAAAAAAAAATCAAATGTATAAATTTATAAATAAATGTCAAATGAACAAATATATACATAAATGAAAAATAGATAAATATTCGAAGATACAAATATATTACAAATATTCAATATTATATTATCCATATTACAAAACTTAATATTACAAAACATATTATATTATATCTTAAAAAAAAAAAAAAAAAAAAAAAAAAAAAAAAAAAAAAAAAAAAAGCCAAATTCACTTAAGGTCTATTATCTAGGAGCAACCAAAAATTTTCAGTTCTGTTAATTCTATGAGCAGTCATAAGGCAAACCAGCCTAAGGCACTGCCAATTAGGGTGATTCACTCACCCTGTTCCACCCACAGTCAGTCCCTCGATAGCACTTGCTCACTAGCAGCCTTCCACTGAAGAGCTAGAAGAGACCACCAGCCGAGACGACTACCGGAGACCACTACCAGCCGAGACCACTACCGAGACCAGGAGCAGAGCAGCGAGCAGGCCAAGAGGGAACCACGGCGAGACTAACCGCAACCTGAGGTGTCTTCCTTGTCTACTACCCAGCCGATGCCTAGGAGGAACCGCGCCGGCCGCCGAATCCAGAAGAGGAGGGCCCTACGTCGGCTTCGCCAGGTGGAGGAGAGGCTGAGGCTGTACACCGCCGCGCCAGCTGCGCCCCAAGACTTAGCGCCCCAGCCTAACAACTGGCGCGCGATTCTGGATGCGCGGGTTGGGTGCCGAACCGACATCGGAGTGTGTGCAGCGGAAGCCTACGACCCTGCCTGCCCGGGGTTTGACCGAAGGCCCCTTCTAAACGAGGAAGTGGTCGAGGAGGTCCTCCCGGCGGTGATTCGGCACGACCTCTGGCTAGTAGATCACCCGGTCAGCCCTCTCCGTAGCCCGGGTAAACCAGAGTGGAGACTGCGAACCATTGACTTGAGCCCCTGCCGGCCTGCTCTCGCACCAGACGGACCTGCCCGGGACCCTCGCGCGGCGTGGTATCGCGCCAGTCGACGACTACTAAACATCTAGCCTGCCTTGGTCCCTTTTAGGGCCACCAGCAACAATCTTGGTCCCTTTTCAGGGCCACCAGCAACAAACTTGGCCCTTTTCAGGGCCACCAAAAGCCATTTTTTTCAGACAGTGGTAACAAACCCCTCGCTCGACCCGACTGACTAGCCCAATTGATGAACGAGCCACACCTTCCGCCATATCAAAGTTGCGACATAAAAGCCCTATACCATCTACTTATGCTATTGTTTCTCTATGATAAAACTAAACCAAGCAGTAAAATTCCTGCCGAACAATCATTAGAATACTGATTGTTCAGTTAATTTAATATTTTTCGATGTTTTGAAATATCTGAATGTAGAGCTGCGTACAGACTAAGGGTGTGATCACATTGAATGCCTAACAGATCACTATTTATCTATATAAGATTCATGAGCTGACATCATAGAAAAATTCTTTCTATTAATATTACCTATTACAATAGGTAATAACAATAGATATAATACTGCCCGTGGAGCCGGTGCCAAATACTGTAATAAGGTAAGTTGATCACAGAAATAATCTAAATAAAGCTATATTACCTTGGAGACTCGCTCAATACTGTAGACTTCTCTTGGTCTGGATATCCTCCAGTATCTGCCTGAGTTCCTCATCCTCGAATCGGCCCTCCAGACTGGGGATGAGCGCCTTGGCCTCCTCGGGGGTCTCCGGACACAGATTCGCAATCGACGCCAGCTCGAATTTGTGCAACTTCTTCTGGGTCAGCAGGTTCCGAACGGCCGCTATCGTTTCCTTCAAAATAAAATCAACAATAAATTTTGTTTCTATCACAATTACAATTTGAATAAACTTTTTTGACCGAGCGAAGTGAGGTCTATAGGTGCGTACAGATATACGCGCCGCGAACATGAGCAATTCACTTTTAATCAGCTGATTATATCTGTATTTTTACAGAAACGGTAAGATACAGATATAAAAAGCTTGGCATCAATTGATTAAAAGTGAATTGCTCATGTTCGCGGCGCGTATATCTGTACGCACCTTAAGATTCAAGTCGACGGTTTTGCATTTCTCTTTATGTTTATATGTTGCGCATTTACAGCGAAACGCAGCAATAGATTTTCATGAAATTTGACAGGTATGTTCCTTTTTAAATTGCGCGTCGACTTATATACAAGGTTTTTGGAAATTTTGCATTTCAAGGATAATATAAAAGGAAAAAGGAGCCTCCTTCATACGCCAATATTAGAGTAAGAATCAGACTATAGAATTATTCGTCATAAATCAGCTGTCGAGTGGATTATAAATTGCATGCGATTAATATCTCAATGTAACTTGGTAAAAAATCAGCTGCTATGTGGACTATTAATTGCATGCCTCATTGAATGAAATTTTTATGCACTATTAAATGAACTATTGATTGTATGCAATAACGCTTGCAATTAATAACTAAATGTCTTGTCTCTCGACTTTTCTCTGTTTTGAACTCGGGCTGTCCTGTTGCCAGTATGTCTTGAAGGAGATTAGCTTTTGATGTTAGCATTTTAGATACACCAACCCCAACAGCCATTAGCCGTTTTCACATCGATATCTCGCCGACACGACAAAAAGACAGGATATACTCTGACAGACAGTATAAGAGGAGGCTGTGGTTTATAACTGCGCGAGATCTACTGTTCACAGAACTACTAGCTTATAAAAAACTGTGATGACTCTCATTTACAATTCACGTGAGAAACCCTGTCTATCTAGCCGTAAATGGATGAAGGAATCTAAATTGAGATTCATGTATAAAGTAAGCGAAAATGATAGTACATGGTTGCCAATTTTATTTTCCCACCGCCTCTTTAAGGCTCGGTGTACACCAGTTAGTCAAGACAAGACAAGACACTATCAGACACAATACTTCACATTGTTGCTTATGACGCATTACACACGGATTACTCATTGCAATTAGACATATCTTCATAAGCAACTATGTAAAGTTATGTGACTGAACGTGTCTGATAATGTCTTGTCTTGACTAACTGGTGTGTGCCTAGCCTAAGGCTCAGCGTACACCGGTTAATCAAGACAAGACTAGACACGTTTAGTCACAATACTTCAAATAGTTACTTATGAAGACATTTCTAATTGCAATGTCTAATCAGTGTTAGCTGCGTCATAAGCAACAATGTGAAGTTTTGTGACTAAACGAGTCTGATCATGTCTTGTCTTGACTAACTGGTGTGCGCTTAGCCTTAGTAGATATTTGATTGATGTTAATAATGATCAGATATACTTTATCCATCACATACATTTTCATGAATTAAGATGAAATATTCTTGTAGTTTATTAAATTTATTCATAACCTAAAAATGATCTGGCAACCGTGCAGAATTACAGATATTTGCTTTGCCTAATGACGGACAAGGATAATAGCAAGCCAATGTTATTATCAGGTGCTAACTTTACAACGTCAAACTCACTATAAAAAACCAGAAACTAATGCCACAGTAACCAATGAGAGAAGCGGAATAAGTCATAGATCAGCCGTTGATCACGGATTTCAATATTATAACTGTATGATTTGGAAGATGTTTCTATTTTTCCAACATACTTGAGTCAATCATTTCTTCGGGTAGAAAAGGATAGCGCTATCTGCTTTGTCAAATGATAGACAATGATAGCAACACCCATGTTAATCAAGGGCTGCCATTATAACCTGGACCTCACTATAGTCTGAGCGTAACCAAACACAAGCTGCGTCGCCGAGTGAGCAAGTATAGTCGTTGTCGGCAGACACTCAGAATTTACTGTCCTCCGATTGGCTAAGAATCAGCTGTTGGTGAGAATTGACCAATCAGAGGACAATTCTGAATGTCAGCCGACAATCGACAAGTGTGAAGATAGCCGTTTTCAAATAACTGATAGTCGGCCGACATTAAGGTTATGCATTAAATATATTTTTTTTCTCAAAAAAATCTTTTTTCTTTTTCTAATCTATTGGAGAGGTTCTTAGGACATAATCTATGCAATTGAAATATTTTTATCAGCTTCTGTTATCTAACAATAGGGCTTCAAAAGTCACTTTTTTGAGGCAGATGGTACACATAGCCTTCAAAAACTACTGGTCAGAAAAATTTGAGAAAAGTATGCAAGTCTCCTTTTCCATATAGCAAAAATTACGTCAACTTTGTTTTTGAAAATCTGAAGAAAATAAATTTTTATGCATTTTAAACTCCTTTTTCACATTCAATGTTCGTTCTATAGACTTCAAATTCATAGTAACTTGTAGCGCTGTTCTTGATAAATAAAGTTGATGCTTAAACTTCTTTTATAGACCGAATAATAACCGCTGGTATGTGTAACTTTAAAGCACGGTTTCACGCCTGCTTGCTCGGGCAGCAACTGAATAGTACAGCTGGAGCGATCTAGCGGAATTAGTTTGTCCCTAAAGCTAAGCACTCGACTTTAATCGTCACGACACCAAGAATGTCCTCCGATCAACTGCGAATCAGTTGAGATCCGTATAATTCCCGGTGTTCCCGCCCCGTGGACACCCTGTGAGAATTAGTCAATCGGAGGATAATGATCGCTTTCACACTTGGACTCAACTCACACTTACGCGACTCAGGTCGAGAAGAGACTCGATTCTAGTCGAGAGCATGTGTTTCCAAATGGTGACACTCAGACCAGTCGATTCTAGCCTCCTCGACGTCACCATTTGCAAACACATTGCTCTCGACTAGAGTCGAGTCTCTTCTCGACCTGAGTCGCTCAAGTGTAAGTTGAGCCTTACCGATTTTTTGACGGCAGGGCACGACAGGACAGAAAGCTCTCAAATTGGGTGATTGGGTAAGCGTATCGACGATCAGTCAACCAGAGAGCTTTTTGTATTGTCGTGCCGTGCCGTCAAGAAATCGGTATGTCTGAAAACGGCCAATCTGGGTGTAATGAAGGTAGTAAATGTCGGCCGACAATCGTTACGTGTGAAAACAGCCATCAAAAACAGAATTGAATTGCTTCGCAATTCGAGTAGTGCCAGTGAGAGTAGAGCATGATTTAAATACTGATGATAAATACCAACTAAATTAGAATACATACTAATTATTGAACAAAAACATAAATAAATCAATTACACTGGAAACTTCTGCTATGAAAAATATCGACAAGAAGGAGGACGGACAGCTCAAAGGAGATTCGATAAGAACTAACTTACTATCCAGACAATATTACCATAGAGAAATGATAAGAAGATATCCCATGGCATAGGACCCTTGGGACCTATGTCAAATTTCAATACTTTTTTGTTAACTCATGCCGATTACTGTCAACAACTGTCTATTATTACTGTATTGTCGGGGTGAGAGTGTATTGAACGGCACATTATGAGACTACCAGCTTCATATAGCTTAACGAGAAAGAACTACTAGTACTATCGGTTTCAGTTAACAGTGAAATTTGGAACATAAACGCCCTATACCATGGGATATCTTCTTATGCGATCTTCTTATGATATCTTCTTATCTATGATATTACGGGTCGAGGCCAGACGAGGCAAACGATAGAAGAGTCCTAAGCCAGTCGAGGCCAGCGACGGTAGAGACCTGCGACATTTGAGGCCAGCGACGGCAGAGAACTCATGAAAAAGAGGCCTCAAATGTCGCCTGCGCTAGGCGACAGTTAAGGCCTCTTCAACTTTTGTACAGGCCCGACAGTCGAGACCTGCGACCGTAGAGGACTCCTGATAAAGAGGCCTCAAATGTCGCCTGCGTTAGGCGACAGTTGAGGCCTCTTTAATTTTTGAACAGCCCCAACAGTTGAGACCTGCGACCGCAGAGGACTCCTAAAAAAGAGTCCTCAAATGTCGCCTGCGTCAGGCGACAGTAGAGAACTCTTCAATTTTTGTACAGGCCTCGACTGTCGCGCCCCTGTCCTTGTTAGTACTGTACCTTATCTTTGGATTCGCGGAATCGTTCAGTGTAGGTGTCGTACTTCTGGAAGACATTGCAGTCCAGTTTAGGCCTATAGGTTTACTAATTTATAAATTATTTACCAAGCTACTAAAAGAGCAATATTCCTTAGAGACGAATCTACGATTCTAACCACACGGCTGCTATTGTTTGCTGTAGATTTCTATATCAATATACTTATAGACTAAAGAGGAATAGACTACAGCCTTCAAGGGCCAAGCCACACGAGTCGTTTTTTCAGTCGGCTTGAAAGGACAGGAAGCTCTCCGATTGGCTGATTGGTTAAGCGTATCTTGTGAGCTTCCAGTCCAGCCAATCGGGGAGCTTCTTGTCCTGCTGTGCCGACTGAAAATACGCCTCATGTGGATGGCCCTAATACAGCCATCAAGCGACTAGGATCGTAGTCATTGCTAAGGAAATGCACCTCAAGGGCCAAGGTGTTTTCGACGTGACTCGATACGTCAACCCAATTAACCAATATGAGAGCATCTAATTCTGTAAATACGCTCGTGTGGCTATGCCCTAATACAGCCGTAGAGCAGCTATAGTGTGGTCCACGTTATAATGGCAGTGGATAAAGATAGAAGAATAGCGATGCCGATTCTCTGCATTAATTAATTATATTTCTACACTGTCAAAAACATAATTGTCATCGTTGTGGACCTAGAAAAGGATAGTACCACCGGCTTTGTCGAATGATAGACAAGGATAGCAAAACCAAAGTTGATCAAATACTGTCATTATAACGTGGACCTCACTATAGAATCTTAGTCATCGCATCTCAGGTTCGAAACATACGAGGCGTTTTTTCAGACGGCATGACAGGTCTCGACACTCCATCCCAATCACCCAATCGCAGAGATTCCTGACCTGTCGTGCAAACTAGTCTAAAGAAACGCCTTGTGTGTCAAGATAGATAACAGTTGAACATCGTCATAGAAATGAATTTAAAATAAGCTATTGGAAGAACCCTTACATCAATAAAATATAAAAGTTAGAGAACAACATTTAACCGAGATAATTGATACTAGTAGTTCTGTGAACAGTAGACCTCACGCAGTATTCTCATCCACAAGTACCAGATGTGAACTGTTTCAAATGTTAACAAACTCAGTTCACGTTTGAATTTGTATTCCATATGATATAATTCATCCAGTTCCGTGATTATCTTTCTATCTGATGAAAATTATTTTTTTAGAATCGAAAATATTATTTCTCCAGCATTATTTAGTTCATTTGTTTATTTTTATTCACCTATTAATTAGTTTTTCGAATGTGAGAATATTGATACTGATGGGCACGCATAATAATACCATGACCGCAAAACAAAATATTGAAACCAAAGACCTTGAAGCTGCGATTAGACCAAATTTATTAAAAAAATGTTAATAACTCAATCCTTTTAGATTATATTAGATTGAACATAACTTATCATACACATGATGAACATATGTGTTTGTCAACTTCCGTTCAATCTAAAAGAATCTATAAGGATTAAGTTATAACCATTTTGTTAATAACTTTGATGTAAACCCAGCTTAAAGATGCATACCTCTTTAATGTCTTTGAAACTATAGACCTTATACAAATACAGTAATAGACTGGCTTCTCCACACATCTGTGCAATCACTTGTCAGCTGATTTATTATGAATAATTCGTTAGTCTGATTTTTACTCTAATATTGGCGTATGAAGGAGGCTCCTTTTTCCTTTTATATTATCCTTGAAATGAAAAATTTCCAAAAACCTTGTATATACGTCGACGCGCAATTTAAAAAGGAACATACCTGTCAAACTTCATGAAAATCTATTACCGCGTTTCGCCGTAAATGCGCAACATAAATAAATAAACATATAAACATTTAAACATTAAGAGAAATGCAAAACCGTCGACTTGAATCTTAGACCTCACTTCGTTCGGTCAACAATGTGCCTAATTTATAAGTGGTATTACAGAAATCGTTCACTCTATAGTAAGCCTTTGCAGCAAGAAAGCTGTAAAAAATCTTTTTCATTAATGAGGTGTTTGGAAGTTAACGCCAACATCTTTCTGAGTCTAGTGAGTTCTATTATTAGGAATTGATTAAGGAACAATTTAAAAGACAATCCACGAATGTTGGTACCTTATTTTTGAACTTGCGGAATCGTTCGGTGTAGGTGTCAGTCTTCTGGAAGACGTTGGAGAAGCCCTGCTCCTCCTCGGCACTCTCGTTCTGTTGCTTGCGATGCGCAATCAGCATATGAACCTCACTGATCAGCAGCGTCTCTGCGTTCTCAAACTCCTTGGGAAACTGCAGGTCGGCTGCGTCCTCTTCAGTCAGGTCTACACTGCCCGCCGCCATTTTGAATCTACAAATCAAAGAGGAATACTTTATAAACAATTATGGCATTGTTTAGTCTTTATTCGTACAAGAAAAATGTTTAGTACGTGACTGTGAGAAACAAATCTTTTCCTCCACCTACTGTCTAAAGAGCCTACTTTACTCCCTGAAACATAATACCAAAGTGTCACTTTTTCGCTCTCGGTAGTGAAAAAACAGAAAAACTCCCTAGGGAGGAAAAGTGACTACATTTAAATAACATGGGAAGCATCTCTATTTTAAAAACTTACATTGTAATCTTAGACCAGTTATAGAATAGACAAGCTGGGAAGTCTAGCCTCTGAAGCCAACATCTACTGCCATATCTCCAAATCGTGACGTCATCATCGGATAGAAAACTTTCAGATTTTGTCTATTTCAGAAGGATGTAAATTATTATTCATTAAAATGGTAAACTCCAGCTGCGCTCCCGCTGAAATAGACACAATCTGCTATGGAAAACAATGTAAACAAACTCTACAGAAAAGTTTTTTATCTGATGCTGACGTCACGATTTGGAGATATGGCAGTAGATGTTGGCTTCATCGACTTTCAGTATGAATATACAATAGGCCGTGTCTATTCTATAACTGGTCTAAGATTGTAATAGCTAGGAAGGTCTAAGCTCAGATGAGGAAGCATATAGAGTAGTCAGTCATTGAGCCGACTAAATTCAATACCTCAACCAGGATCAACATATGAAATATATGTTTGTATGCTAAAATTATTACAAACTTCATATCACTATACTAAAAAAATGTATGAATATTTTTTTCATATTCCATGCTATTCAAAATATCAGCCAACGAATATTCCTTATCAACTAATCAAATTTGAAACGGGAACTTCATCATAGCTGTAGTTGTGGCGGCCATTGTTGTAACAACTTTTGCCGACAGATAGCGCTGTCGGCAGAGAACTGTGATTACAAGCCAGCTGTTTCTATTTACTTTTTAGATTATGTTGTAACAAATTGTTTGGTCACGTACGTTTTTAAAAATTATTTTATTTTATTTTTTATAAAAATGTAGTTGGAGGAAAAATGTTGTGTATATCACGAGTGGAAAATTTTTTTTCTCCCTCAGTAAAATTGTTGCCCTCGGCTTCGCCTCGGGCTTCAAACTTTTTCCTCAGGGAGAAAAAAAAACAGCACTTTTCACTCTAGATAACAAATAACAATTAGAAACAATTATTACTGTTAGATAAGTATAAAGTAAGTATTGTTACAGTAATCAAACTGCAAATAAAATAATTAAAAAATATATATTACTGTTAGATAAGTATTAAGTAAGTAGTGTTAGAGTAATCAATCTATTGTATCAGTCCTCTGTAAATAATCGTAGTTCAAATGCTTCATGTAATCAACATGTCATTATTCTGTAGCCTATTCTGAATTGTTGCTTTGTTTA
Organism: Nilaparvata lugens; assembly: GCF_014356525.2. Taxonomy (NCBI): domain Eukaryota; kingdom Metazoa; phylum Arthropoda; class Insecta; order Hemiptera; family Delphacidae; genus Nilaparvata; species Nilaparvata lugens. The sequence continues at coordinate 13,800 of NW_024090369.1, forward strand.
GGGCCGGTTTCCGAGCTCGGGATTCATCTAGGTTCTAGACTTCAAACAGCTGGAGTCAGAAAATTGGCTTTCCGAAACGTGGCGTAGTCGTAGTCATAGTCACATTTGAATTAAATTTCGAAAAACTGGAAAATTGAACACAAAATAGAATGAGGAAAAAATAGAGTAAAGTTTCAGCTATTTTGAATTATTTAAGAATGTTTAATTTCGTTTCCAATTATAGAAATGAGAAAATAAAGATTGTCATAAGAACTGCGACTACGCCCCGTTTCGGAAAGCCAATGTTCTGACTCCAGCTATTCAAAGTCTAGAACTTAGCTAAATCTCGAGCTCAGAAACAGGCCCTAACTGTATTCAAAGTTTAACTAGCTCAATACAATCTGCTCTCTTTTCTTTTCTTCTAAATCCCGAGGTCGGATACCGGCCCTAAATTTTTTAAAAGCACAGCTAAGATAGATCTATATACAGATATATCTAAAGCTTTAGGTGGATTCCGCACAACTAAAATGCAATTTTTCAACTCATTAATGATAGGTTTTAGAGAAGTTCGGCTCTTGGTTACCCTTACAACTTATTTCATCGATAGCTTATCAGTGCGACCACAAAACCAAATCGCCCCTAATATGATAGTGAACGCAAACAGAATAAAACATCGTTCAGCTATAAATTTGAACCTACTTGTTGTAATAGATCTATTCAAGGTGGAAATCTAGCTTAAAACACGCTGGAGACAAACCAAGATTATCAGCCGGGCTGGTGACCCGAGTGAAAAATTAGTCAGGTTGTCAAAATTTGGTTGTCGGCCGCTATCTATAATCTGGCGACACTAGAATAATACTGTATATCTCGCCGACACTTGACAATTTTTTTTGGTCATTTGCATCTTTAATAATGTACAGAGTATGACTATTATAGAATTTGTGTTAACGACGCATACTATCTAGGAATGCCTGGTCATGATTTAGATAATCTGGCGACACTAGAATAATACTGTATATCTCGCCGACACTTGACAATTTTTTTTGGTCATTTGCATCTTTAATAATGTACAGAGTATGACTATTATAGAATTTGTGTTAACGACGCATACTATCTAGGAATGCCTGGTCATGATTTAGATAGGTATTGGAAAGTATTGAAATTTATAAGCCTAATAACAGATCATAGAGAAACAATAGCATAAGTATTGTTTACGCTATTGTTTAGATATATGTTATATTTACTATTGTTATTCTTACGTTATTGTTTCTCTATAAACAGATGTTCCCCGAGGCTTCCCAACTTGCTCGGACATGCCCAGCGGTTGCCGAAACTTGTTGTAAGATCTATTACAAACTCATAATTTGTGCAATAAATATGGGTCAAAATCATTTAAGAGAGAAACCTTTTAATGAATTTGGGAAAATATGAAAGGTTTTTATTCAAAACTAATATGGAAATTAAAGCACTTCTTATAGGTTATGTGAGATTGAGATCAAAGTATACGGAATTATAATGCTTCAATTAAAGATTCTATGAAAAATGAGTTATCGAATTACCTTTGGATGAGATGTCTTGACTTTAAAAAAAAGGATCGCAGCAAAACCAATAAAAAATATTTAAATTGTGTAGAGACGAGTTTACTGTACAACGATCGCCAAGCAAAATGCAAATTGAAAACGTACACAGGTTAACCAACAATGCAACAAAATAATCGTAATGTAGATAAAACGTTTTCTATGAAACCTTGTTTTTTATGATCAATTCGATTGTATGATTATTTATGAATTGTAATAATCCTCGAAAAATTTGATTACAGCTCATTGATCAATTTCAACATTTCTTTTGGTCAAACTTCAAACGTTCAAAGAAATAAACTTTATTTCCAGTTTACTTTACTCCAGCTGGCGACGCATTCCAGCTGATTCCAGCAGAAGGGTCCCAATGCAACATAACCTTAAAAAACTTAAAAAAGTAAACAAACACTGGAGGATACATAACCTGAAAATTAAAAAACTAAACAGAAGATGAGTCAAAAAATGATATTGAAATCTATTTCAAACATTGAGGAAGTCACGACAAGATAGTACAAAAATAGGAGAGCAATATAACGTGCTGAAATTAAACGTTGTTTTAGTTTTAAAAGCAAAGTTTCCAAAGTCTTATAACATTTTACAATACGGTGACGGTACTGTGTATGATTTTTGTTTAATTAATATTATTGAAATAAGAAAGCTTCTATATTATTCTACCCATTGATCCAATATTATGGGTAAAGGATGCAGATTTAGGTATAAAGACTACCGTATTAACTAGTGATTTTATTTCTCTGGACTGTCATATTCTGGTTATCTTCAGATAATCAATTACATGACATGATTTTCAATGTAACTTACATCAACAAATAGAAGCAGAAACTCTAAATATTAATACAATCACTTCTCCAAACACAAGATTAGGGTTATGCGAGCATCGCACTAGTGTCTCATTTTCAAACATTTGAAACTATTAAATGATAAAAGTTTCAAACAAATTCATTAATCATCATGTTAAAAAGGGTTCTGGATGCGATAAGGTGACTGGATAACATCTTCAGGATAAAACCTAGGTTTTGGCTCACTGATAAGCATAATGTCTTCTTTGAACTTTGAATGAGCTCTTTAGACATCTAATAGCCCACACTTGAAGCAATCAATTCAGCCCTGCTGGTGAAATATAAAGTATCAATATTTTTAAGTATTAATTATTCATGGAAGTACATTAGTGATTAGATAAATTCTTTGGAAGTTTCTTTAGTGACAATAACTTTCATTCACTATCGAATTGGAATGAGTTGTCATCAGTCAGATTTATAAGAGAAAGTTTTATCCTAAAAGTAACTATAACTAGAATTTTAGTTTATGTTTCTATGCCAATTTTACCCAGGAGAAACAATTATTGTTAAGGTACTTGCAAATAACTTATTTCTTACTTGGTGAAAGATATCTCTATTTCAAAGTGTAATATTTATCAAACTGACATCTATTCCAATTTCTCTACAAAAATCCACACTTCTTTAACCACTACTAATAATGCTTTCGATTTTTTATCAGTTTTTCAAATGATTCGTTTGAAATATTCTGATACACAAATGTTACGTATCAAACTATGGTTCGATGAATAAGCCATAATAAATTCGTTAATAATTATTGTTTACAAAATTATATAAATGATTACAAAGATGTTAATTTGTCAATTGAAAATAAAATAAATATTTGGCTCATGAATAAATAAATAACTTCTAATCTATGAACAGTAATTCATCAATCATTGGTTTGACACGAGCAAAATGGTAAATAAAGCTAGATGAACTGAAACCGAGAGGAACTGACACCCTCCCGGTGAGAGTATAAAAGCAGAGCTGCAGCAGACTGGGACTTCATTTGCGTCGAGACAGTGCTGAGAGAATGTTGTTGAAGTGAGAGCGAAATACTTTCAAGTTTCTTTCAGTTTCTGAGCTCAAATAGTTGATTTTATGATTCTATAGTGTAATTAATTTGATAGTTTAGTGGTTTTATTAATGATCGTGGTCCAGTTTGTGTTTTAAGACAAGATTTTTTAAGCCTTGGGACTCAAGGTTAGTCGATTTCTATTTTTTTTATAAGTGAATAATTTTGGTTTTGTGCATGCACTTATCAGCTCAGACCTTTTGAAACTTCAATACAATTTCAACTATTAAATATGTGATGGATAATTTTTAATAAAAATATTTTTGATTCTTTTGAACTGAAATTTTTCAGTCATCATCATTATTAGTATAGGCCTACAGAATTATTAAGAAACTAGCCAATTTTTTTCATTCATTGTTTCATTATTGCTACTTCTCTGTAAATTTCCAGATTATTAGTTCTGTAGAATTTATCAATACTATGAAATTCAACTATTAATGAAATTTTTTCCAATTGAAAAAATAACTCAGTTTCAATTTTGAGATCTTCAAATACAGGAATCTATTTATTATACTGTATCATGCAATTGATTTCATTTTTCAAACCTACCTTTAAATTTACCAAAAATGATATGTAGCAGCTTAGTTGCAGTCCATGAATTAATTAACTATTTGATTTAATAAGTATTATCATTATTATTATAAATAAAACTATTCTTTTTCTGAATTAATTTTTACAAAAATTACATTCTTATATTTTGAATCAGCATGATAATTAGATTGATATGGAATAACTTATATATTTTCCTAAATTAATATCTTATTTGGTCTAACGAACTTTTAAGAATCTTTATTTTAAATAATTTTTTATCTTATTTGATTCTTTTGATGTTAAACTAATGCAAGTTTGAACTATTTTTTTTATTCTTTTGATGTTAAACAAATGCAAGTTTGGACTATTTTTTAAAAATTATTATAAATTGATAGTTTTTCATGTTCTATTTTCACATCGAGTCATACCTATCATAATTTATTCATCAACTAGCACTAGATATATCTTCCTTGATATTATAGTGACCCTCATTGCTCCTTTGATTAAATAATGTACTACATTCATTGCATTCAAAATTATTATTATTATTCTGTAGTCAACGGATCTATAAATAACTATAGAGCAAGATTAAATTTTCATTTTTCTAATTTTTGTTTATTTGAACAGGATTGAGAACAGTATATTTATTCAATTCAGTTATATCAATCACAGTTGAAAGGTGAATTAATTATGGATAAAATTATTAATCAATATTTGTCTTTTTCAACAGGATTGATGAACAACTAAAGAAAAAGTTGTGGAGATACATGTGAATTATTATGGAGATGCCACCAGCTATTCAATGCATTGGAGAGCAGCTCTACTACCAAAGTGGAGATGTGGATCACTGGATGTGGTATGAGATATCTGGTATTTATATTTTCAGAAGTCTAGACAGGATAGAATTCTCTAACACTTCCCTATTCTAACACAGATATCAAGCTAGGGCCGGGATGTTTATGGTGGTTACTATTATGACACAGTTCATCCCGACCCTTTCGGCAGTGCCATGTTCTATCCGGTTGGTTCTGAGTCCAATGGGTGCTTTCAAGTTAGAGTCAACTGACCTGCAGATCGCATTTCCGCGTGCCAACAACTGGACGAACATGTGCTACTGTTAGATTGTGGTTTATGGATGGCTGTGGAGTAAGAAAATCACCTTGAATAGGGTTTGAGTTGTCAGGGTCCCTGTAGGATATTTGCAGTTGTCAGTCGACTATTACATTTCTGATCAGTGCCCTTTGTGGTGGTGCCACAGCTTTTTCATGATGGTTGCGGGCTCAGTACAGCACTAATTTGATGAGCAGGTGGTACTGTTACACTGTGGCCTGGTCTGACTTGTTCTATGAGACTGGCGATGCAAATATTAGATTGTAGTGCCTTCAGCAAACTTAGGGATGGGGGTGTGAGAATTATCTGTCTTAAGAATTAGAATTAAGAAAAATACGTTTATATCTGAGGCTGGAGTGATATTAAGTATAGTCTCTAGCCTTTGCTAGTTGGCGGGGTGAAGCCTCTAGCCTTTGCTAGTTGGCGGGGAAGGGAAAATATAGCCTCTAGCCTTTGCTAGTTGGCGGGGAAGGGAAAATATAGCCTCTAGCCTTTGCTAGTTGGCGGGGGATGGGAAAACGAAGCCTCTAGCCTCATCTACAGTCTTAAATTGCATGCATTTTAGTTTTAGTATTTAGAAAATACAAATATAAGTTGAGAATTAAGATTGAAGTATGTGAAATATAGCCTCTAGCCTTTGCTAGTTGGCGGGGTGAAGCCTCTAGCCTTTGCTAGTTGGCGGGGTGAAGCCTCTAGCCTTTGCTAGTTGGCGGGGGATGGGAAAACGAAGCCTCTAGCCTCATCTACAGTCTTAAATTGCATGCATTTTAGTTTTAGTATTTAGAAAATACAAATATAAGTTGAGAATTAAGATTGAAGTATGTGAAATATAGCCTCTAGCCTTTGCTAGTTGGCGGGGTTAAGCCTCTAGCCTTTGCTAGTTGGCGGGGTGAAGCCTCTAGCCTTTGCTAGTTGGCGGGGTTAAGCCTCTAGCCTTTGCTAGTTGGCGGGGTGAAGCCTCTAGCCTTTGCTAGTTGGCGGGGTGAAGCCTCTAGCCTTTGCTAGTTGGCGGGGAGAATGGAAATCACCGCTATCTTGTGATAGCCTTGGGTTAATCTTAGTTTTAACATAATTTTAAGTCTTAACTTGCATGCAATTTACTTAATAGGTGACACTTCCCCATCGGTAGGGGAAATGCACAAGGTATTTTGCATCAAAGAGGGTGTATCACCCTTGGAGATGCTGGGAAGTGGAGATATTCTTGAGAAATTCAAGAGTTTTTTACTTCTCTACTCTACTAAGTATCTTTAAGAGTGAGAGACTCTCATAGATACTGTAGAGTACAACATTCACGCCTGGCGGTCCTTAGTTTAGTGATAAGTTCAATCTATGATTAGCAACTATTTATCATCATTTTTTGATACTTTAAAATTAGAGATATTCTTGAGAAATTCAAGGGTTCTCTAATGAGTATCATTGAGAGTAAGAAACTCTTATTGATACTGTCTTGTACAAACATACACTCCTGTTGATTCAGGTATTCTCTTAGTTCAGTCCAAGTTAAGATTTGTAACTGTTTATCTACATTATATAAAATTGCTTTGTTTTGTAAGTGCTTTACAAGTTTGTTGCAGCTTAGCCTACCAAATGAATCCAAGTGCACCATTGTAGATATTTTTTAAAAGGTTAGTAGACTCTTTCATTGATTTTTACTCATCCAGATATCCAGACTCAAGCTCCATGATATTATATCTCATTAATTTATTTTTTGTTTGGAATTATCAATTCTTATTGTTCCTAGACAATTTGTAAAGCATATTCGAATTTTTTCAGTTTGTATCTTTATTCAATATTCACTAGTTCCTTTTTTGTGACACAATTTAATATCAAGTGTTTTTGAATAATATCAAAATTATAAATAGAGAGAATAAATAATAGATTGGATAGATTAAATAATTAGATTACATTAGATTAAATAATATCTTTTTTTAATATCAAGATTTTTAAATTTGTATCTTTATTCAATATTTACTAGATCCTTTTTTGTGACACAATTTAATATCAAGTCATGGCAATTTTTTAATATTATTCATCTTTAACAATGTATGGTGAAATATTTATTGAACCAAGTTTGATAATTCTACTTGGCACTATATCTATTGAATTTTGTTATTTAAATTAACAGTTAACCTTCAATCAATTGTGTATAAGATTATCAATGAAAGTTTTGTCATTTTCAGCAGGATTGATGAACAACTAAACAAACAATATTGTGGAGATACATGTGAATTATAATGGAGATGCCACCAGATATTCAATGCATTGGAGAGCAGCTCTACTACCAAAGTGGAGATGTGGATCACTGGATGTGGTATGAGATATCTGGTAACCATATTTTCAGTAGTCAAGACAGGATAGAATTCTCTAACACTTCCCTATTCTAACACAGATATCAAGCTAGGGCCGGGATGTTTATGGTGGTTACTATTATGACACAGTTCATCCCGACCCTTTCGGCAGTGCCATGTTCTATCCGGTTGGTTCTGAGTCCAATGGGTGCTTTCAAGTTAGAGTCAACTGACCTGCAGATCGCATTTCCGCGTGCCAACAACTGGACGAACATGTGCTACTGTTAGATTGTGGTTTATGGATGGCTGTGGAGTAAGAAAATCACCTTGAATAGGGTTTGAGTTGTCAGGGTCCCTGTAGGATATTTGCAGTTGTCAGTCGACTATTACATTTCTGATCAGTGCCCTTTGTGGTGGTGCCACAGCTTTTTCATGATGGTTGCGGGCTCAGTACAGCACTAATTTGATGAGCAGGTGGTACTGTTACACTGTGGCCTGGTCTGACTTGTTCTATGAGACTGGCGATGCAAATATTAGATTGTAGTGCCTTCAGCAAACTTAGGGATGGGGGTGTGAGAATTATCTGTCTTAAGAATTAGAATTAAGAAAAATACGTTTATATCTGAGGCTGGAGTGATATTAAGTATAGTCTCTAGCCTTTGCTAGTTGGCGGGGTGAAGCCTCTAGCCTTTGCTAGTTGGCGGGGAAGGGAAAATATAGCCTCTAGCCTTTGCTAGTTGGCGGGGTTAAGCCTCTAGCCTTTGCTAGTTGGCGGGGAGAATGGAAATCACCGCTATCTTGTGATAGCCTTGGGTTAATCTTAGTTTTAACATAATTTTAAGTCTTAACTTGCATGCAATTTACTTAATAGGTGACACTTCCCCATCGGTAGGGGAAATGCACAAGGTATTTTGCATCAAAGAGGGTGTATCACCCTTGGAGATGCTGGGAAGTGGAGATATTCTTGAGAAATTCAAGAGTTTTTTACTTCTCTACTCTACTAAGTATCTTTAAGAGTGAGAGACTCTCATAGATACTGTAGAGTACAACATTCACGCCTGGCGGTCCTTAGTTTAGTGATAAGTTCAATCTATGATTAGCAACTATTTATCATCATTTTTTGATACTTTAAAATTAGAGATATTCTTGAGAAATTCAAGGGTTCTCTAATGAGTATCATTGAGAGTAAGAAACTCTTATTGATACTGTCTTGTACAAACATACACTCCTGTTGATTCAGGTATTCTCTTAGTTCAGTCCAAGTTAAGATTTGTAACTGTTTATCTACATTATATAAAATTGCTTTGTTTTGTAAGTGCTTTACAAGTTTGTTGCAGCTTAGCCTACCAAATGAATCCAAGTGCACCATTGTAGATATTTTTTAAAAGGTTAGTAGACTCTTTCATTGATTTTTACTCATCCAGATATCCAGACTCAAGCTCCATGATATTATATCTCATTAATTTATTTTTTGTTTGGAATTATCAATTCTTATTGTTCCTAGACAATTTGTAAAGCATATTCGAATTTTTTCAGTTTGTATCTTTATTCAATATTCACTAGTTCCTTTTTTGTGACACAATTTAATATCAAGTGTTTTTGAATAATATCAAAATTATAAATAGAGAGAATAAATAATAGATTGGATAGATTAAATAATTAGATTACATTAGATTAAATAATATCTTTTTTTAATATCAAGATTTTTAAATTTGTATCTTTATTCAATATTTACTAGATCCTTTTTTGTGACACAATTTAATATCAAGTCATGGCAATTTTTTAATATTATTCATCTTTAACAATGTATGGTGAAATATTTATTGAACCAAGTTTGATAATTCTACTTGGCACTATATCTATTGAATTTTGTTATTTAAATTAACAGTTAACCTTCAATCAATTGTGTATAAGATTATCAATGAAAGTTTTGTCATTTTCAGCAGGATTGATGAACAACTAAACAAACAATATTGTGGAGATACATGTGAATTATAATGGAGATGCCACCAGATATTCAATGCATTGGAGAGCAGCTCTACTACCAAAGTGGAGATGTGGATCACTGGATGTGGTATGAGATATCTGGTAACCATATTTTCAGTAGTCAAGACAGGATAGAATTCTCTAACACTTCCCTATTCTAACACAGATATCAAGCTAGGGCTGGGATGTTTATGGTGGTTACTATTATGACACAGTTCATCCCGACCCCTTCGGCAGTGCCTTGTTCTATCCGGTTGGTTCTGAGTCCAATGGGTGCTTTCAAGTTAGAGTCAACTGACCTGCAGATCGCATTTCCGCGTGCCAACAACTGGACGAACATGTGCTACTGTTAGATTGTGGTTTATGGATGGCTGTGGAGTAAGAAAATCACCTTGAATAGGGTTTGAGTTGTCAGGGTCCCTGTAGGATATTTGCAGTTGTCAGTCGACTATTACATTTCTGATCAGTGCCCTTTGTGGTGGTGCCACAGCTTTTTCATGATGGTTGCGGGCTCAGTACAGCACTAATTTGATGAGCAGGTGGTACTGTTACACTGTGGCCTGGTCTGACTTGTTCTATGAGACTGGCGATGCAAATATTAGATTGTAGTGCCTTCAGCAAACTTAGGGATGGGGGTGTGAGAATTATCTGTCTTAAGAATTAGAATTAAGAAAAATACGTTTATATCTGAGGCTGGAGTGATATTAAGTATAGTCTCTAGCCTTTGCTAGTTGGCGGGGTGAAGCCTCTAGCCTTTGCTAGTTGGCGGGGAAGGGAAAATATAGCCTCTAGCCTTTGCTAGTTGGCGGGGAAGGGAAAATATAGCCTCTAGCCTTTGCTAGTTGGCGGGGGATGGGAAAACGAAGCCTCTAGCCTCATCTACAGTCTTAAATTGCATGCATTTTAGTTTTAGTATTTAGAAAATACAAATATAAGTTGAGAATTAAGATTGAAGTATGTGAAATATAGCCTCTAGCCTTTGCTAGTTGGCGGGGAAGGGAAAATATAGCCTCTAGCCTTTGCTAGTTGGCGGGGTGAAGCCTCTAGCCTTTGCTAGTTGGCGGGGTGAAGCCTCTAGCCTTTGCTAGTTGGCGGGGTTAAGCCTCTAGCCTTTGCTAGTTGGCGGGGGATGGGAAAACGAAGCCTCTAGCCTCATCTACAGTCTTAAATTGCATGCATTTTAGTTTTAGTATTTAGAAAATACAAATATAAGTTGAGAATTAAGATTGAAGTATGTGAAATATAGCCTCTAGCCTTTGCTAGTTGGCGGGGTTAAGCCTCTAGCCTTTGCTAGTTGGCGGGGTGAAGCCTCTAGCCTTGCTAGTTGGCGGGGTTAAGCCTCTAGCCTTTGCTAGTTGGCGGGGTGAAGCCTCTAGCCTTTGCTAGTTGGCGGGGTGAAGCCTCTAGCCTTTGCTAGTTGGCGGGGAGAATGGAAATCACCGCTATCTTGTGATAGCCTTGGGTTAATCTTAGTTTTAACATAATTTTAAGTCTTAACTTGCATGCAATTTACTTAATAGGTGACACTTCCCCATCGGTAGGGGAAATGCACAAGGTATTTTGCATCAAAGAGGGTGTATCACCCTTGGAGATGCTGGGAAGTGGAGATATTCTTGAGAAATTCAAGAGTTTTTTACTTCTCTACTCTACTAAGTATCTTTAAGAGTGAGAGACTCTCATAGATACTGTAGAGTACAACATTCACGCCTGGCGGTCCTTAGTTTAGTGATAAGTTCAATCTATGATTAGCAACTATTTATCATCATTTTTTGATACTTTAAAATTAGAGATATTCTTGAGAAATTCAAGGGTTCTCTAATGAGTATCATTGAGAGTAAGAAACTCTTATTGATACTGTCTTGTACAAACATACACTCCTGTTGATTCAGGTATTCTCTTAGTTCAGTCCAAGTTAAGATTTGTAACTGTTTATCTACATTATATAAAATTGCTTTGTTTTGTAAGTGCTTTACAAGTTTGTTGCAGCTTAGCCTACCAAATGAATCCAAGTGCACCATTGTAGATATTTTTTAAAAGGTTAGTAGACTCTTTCATTGATTTTTACTCATCCAGATATCCAGACTCAAGCTCCATGATATTATATCTCATTAATTTATTTTTTGTTTGGAATTATCAATTCTTATTGTTCCTAGACAATTTGTAAAGCATATTCGAATTTTTTCAGTTTGTATCTTTATTCAATATTCACTAGTTCCTTTTTTGTGACACAATTTAATATCAAGTGTTTTTGAATAATATCAAAATTATAAATAGAGAGAATAAATAATAGATTGGATAGATTAAATAATTAGATTACATTAGATTAAATAATATCTTTTTTTAATATCAAGATTTTTAAATTTGTATCTTTATTCAATATTTACTAGATCCTTTTTTGTGACACAATTTAATATCAAGTCATGGCAATTTTTTAATATTATTCATCTTTAACAATGTATGGTGAAATATTTATTGAACCAAGTTTGATAATTCTACTTGGCACTATATCTATTGAATTTTGTTATTTAAATTAACAGTTAACCTTCAATCAATTGTGTATAAGATTATCAATGAAAGTTTTGTCATTTTCAGCAGGATTGATGAACAACTAAACAAACAATATTGTGGAGATACATGTGAATTATAATGGAGATGCCACCAGCTATTCAATGCATTGGAGAGCAGCTCTACTACCAAAGTGGAGATGTGGATCACTGGATGTGGTATGAGATATCTGGTATTTATATTTTCAGTAGTAGCCTAGACAGGAAAGAATTCTCTAACACTTCCCTATTCTAACACAGATATCAAGCTAGGGCCGGGATGTTTATGGTGGTTACTATTATGACACAGTTCATCCCGACCCCTTCGGCAGTGCCTTGTTCTATCCGGTTGGTTCTGAGTCCAATGGGTGCTTTCAAGTTAGAGTCAACTGACCTGCAGATCGCATTTCCGCGTGCCAACAACTGGACGAACATGTGCTACTGTTAGATTGTGGTTTATGGATGGCTGTGGAGTAAGAAAATCACCTTGAATAGGGTTTGAGTTGTCAGGGTCCCTGTAGGATATTTGCAGTTGTCAGTCGACTATTACATTTCTGATCAGTGCCCTTTGTGGTGGTGCCACAGCTTTTTCATGATGGTTGCGGGCTCAGTACAGCACTAATTTGATGAGCAGGTGGTACTGTTACACTGTGGCCTGGTCTGACTTGTTCTATGAGACTGGCGATGCAAATATTAGATTGTAGTGCCTTCAGCAAACTTAGGGATGGGGGTGTGAGAATTATCTGTCTTAAGAAATTCAAGAGTTTTTTACTTCTCTACTCTACTAAGTATCTTTAAGAGTGAGAGACTCTCATAGATACTGTAGAGTACAACATTCACGCCTGGCGGTCCTTAGTTTAGTGATAAGTTCAATCTATGATTAGCAACTATTTATCATCATTTTTTGATACTTTAAAATTAGAGATATTCTTGAGAAATTCAAGGGTTCTCTAATGAGTATCATTGAGAGTAAGAAACTCTTATTGATACTGTCTTGTACAAACATACACTCCTGTTGATTCAGGTATTCTCTTAGTTCAGTCCAAGTTAAGATTTGTAACTGTTTATCTACATTATATAAAATTGCTTTGTTTTGTAAGTGCTTTACAAGTTTGTTGCAGCTTAGCCTACCAAATGAATCCAAGTGCACCATTGTAGATATTTTTTAAAAGGTTAGTAGACTCTTTCATTGATTTTTACTCATCCAGATATCCAGACTCAAGCTCCATGATATTATATCTCATTAATTTATTTTTTGTTTGGAATTATCAATTCTTATTGTTCCTAGACAATTTGTAAAGCATATTCGAATTTTTTCAGTTTGTATCTTTATTCAATATTCACTAGTTCCTTTTTTGTGACACAATTTAATATCAAGTGTTTTTGAATAATATCAAAATTATAAATAGAGAGAATAAATAATAGATTGGATAGATTAAATAATTAGATTACATTAGATTAAATAATATCTTTTTTTAATATCAAGATTTTTAAATTTGTATCTTTATTCAATATTTACTAGATCCTTTTTTGTGACACAATTTAATATCAAGTCATGGCAATTTTTTAATATTATTCATCTTTAACAATGTATGGTGAAATATTTATTGAACCAAGTTTGATAATTCTACTTGGCACTATATCTATTGAATTTTGTTATTTAAATTAACAGTTAACCTTCAATCAATTGTGTATAAGATTATCAATGAAAGTTTTGTCATTTTCAGCAGGATTGATGAACAACTAAACAAACAATATTGTGGAGATACATGTGAATTATAATGGAGATGCCACCAGATATTCAATGCATTGGAGAGCAGCTCTACTACCAAAGTGGAGATGTGGATCACTGGATGTGGTATGAGATATCTGGTAACCATATTATCAGTAGTCTAGACAGGTTAGAATTCTCTAACACTTCCCTATTCTAACACAGATATCAAGCTAGGGCCGGGATGTTTATGGTGGTTCCTATTATGACACAGTTCATCCCGACCCCTTCGGCAGTGCCTTGTTCTATCCGGTTGGTTCTGAGTCCAATGGGTGCTTTCAAGTTAGAGTCAACTGACCTGCAGATCGCATTTCCGCGTGCCAACAACTGGACGAACATGTGCTACTGTTAGATTGTGGTTTATGGATGGCTGTGGAGTAAGAAAATCACCTTGAATAGGGTTTGAGTTGTCAGGGTCCCTGTAGGATATTTGCAGTTGTCAGTCGACTATTACATTTCTGATCAGTGCCCTTTGTGGTGGTGCCACAGCTTTTTCATGATGGTTGCGGGCTCAGTACAGCACTAATTTGATGAGCAGGTGGTACTGTTACACTGTGGCCTGGTCTGACTTGTTCTATGAGACTGGCGATGCAAATATTAGATTGTAGTGCCTTCAGCAAACTTAGGGATGGGGGTGTGAGAATTATCTGTCTTAAGAATTAGAATTAAGAAAAATACGTTTATATCTGAGGCTGGAGTGATATTAAGTATAGTCTCTAGCCTTTGCTAGTTGGCGGGGTGAAGCCTCTAGCCTTTGCTAGTTGGCGGGGAAGGGAAAATATAGCCTCTAGCCTTTGCTAGTTGGCGGGGAAGGGAAAATATAGCCTCTAGCCTTTGCTAGTTGGCGGGGAAGTGGAGATATTCTTGAGAAATTCAAGAGTTTTTTACTTCTCTACTCTACTAAGTATCTTTAAGAGTGAGAGACTCTCATAGATACTGTAGAGTACAACATTCACTTCTGGCCGTCCTTAGTTTAGTGATAAGTTCAATCTATGATTGGCAACTATTTATCAACATTTTATTGATACTTTAAAATTAGAGATATTCTTGAGAAATTCAAGGGTTCTCTAATGAGTATCATTGAGAGTTATAAACTCTTATTGATACTGTTTTGTACAAACATACACTCCTAGTGGTTTAGGTAGTACCTCAGTATAGTTTAGTTATAAGTCCAAGTTGGGATTTGTAACTTTTTTATCAACATAATATTCAATTTCTATGTCTCTTAAATATGGATCATGATGGCTTCTCTTCTCAACTTTAATCATCTCCACATCTATTAACTGTGTGCTATTATTAATATATTATCATATTATAATATAATTTTTTTCCTCCACCTACTGTCTAAAGTACTAACTTTACTCCCTGAATCATAATACTAAAGTGTCACTTTTTCGCTCTCGGTAGTAAAAAACAGAGAAACTCCCTAGGGAGGAAAAGTAACTCCATTTAAATAACATGGGAAGCATCTCTATTTTAAAAACTTACATTGTATTAGGTTAGAAGGTCTAAGCTCAGATTAGAAAGCATAATAGAGGTGTCTGTCATTGAGTCAACTGAATACATTACCACAACCAGAAATTTGATCAACTCATGAAATATATGTTTGTATGATATTATATTCTTAATATTAGTAGACGATAAAAATTTTAATAATTTTAAAAATATTTTATTCTATTCAAAATACCAGCCAACAAATATTTTTGATCTGCAATTCAAATCTGAAACGCGTGATCTGGAGTCAGCCATTTTTGGTAGCCGCTCAGCTGATATAATTGTTACAACTTTTGCCGATAGATAGCGCAATCGGCAGTGCCAGTCAGCCGACCGGTTTTTAGGTTTTAGATTTTAGGTTATGTTGTTAGGAAACATTGTCACCAGTACGTAAGTTTTTAAAATGATTTTATTTACAGTTTCTATAAAAAAAATGTAGATGGAGGAAAAATGTTATGTACATCACGAGCGAAAAATACTTTTTCTCCCTCAGGAAAATTGTTGCCCTCGGCTTCGCCTCGGGCTTCAAACTTTTTCCCACAGGGAGAAAAAGTCATACTTTTCACTCTAGATATACAAATAACTATTAATATTATTCATTATATTCAATTGATCTTTTTCCAAAGTATGTTTCAGATCCATTGCAGCTTCTCTCATCACATGTAAACTTTTAATTTGTCTTTACCACATCATTCATTGTATTCAATTGTTATGTTTCCAAAGTATGTTTCAGATTAATTGCAGATTCTCTCCTTACATGTACACTTGTAATTTGTTTGTACCATATTATTCATTGTATTCAATTGCACTGTTTCTAAAAAATATTTCAGATTTATTGCAACTTCTCTCTCCTGAAACGTACACATCTTCGCAAATAGGTCTTCTTGTTTACTGTGTGCGCATGCTTCGAGTCCTCTAGGTTTCATCTAGAAGAAGTTGAATTTTTTAGACATATCATAATATTCAATATGACTCTTTTTCTCAAGTATTTTCCAGATATTTATTGTGGCTCATCTCCTCAAATGTTGACAACTAGCTCTTTATTTTTATTGAGTGCATGTTTGGAATGTTTCATGTTGCATCTTGATAGGATGATATGTTATGGTTATTGAATGTGTTCATGAGGATGATGCGCAAATAAGCGGTAGGCTTGTGCATGGGGAATGGGAGGCATACTTCGTTAGTCTTATAAATAAAATTACAAATCACAATACTTTTTTTGAATTATTTTACCACAAAACAATAAAATAATTCAAAAAAGGGTACTGAAATTTGTATTTCTATTTATATTACATGTAGCCCTAAATAGAAAAGAGACACCCTAATAGAGTGTTATTTGGATATGTGCATCTAGGGTGGAACTTTTATGATATCCCTGATTCATGAACATATAATTAATCATATTTCACTGATATTTTTCATTCAACAGTCATTTTAATCATTCATCTCTGATTCCATCCTTCAAATTATTCATCTTATTTCACTGATATTCTTAATTCACAGCCATTTTAATAATTCATCTTAATACTCGACTTAGTTCCTTTCACTCCTTGGAAAGCATAGTTTGCTCTGAATACGTTAACTTTTGCTAAATGTCCAGAGCTCCGCCAATTTATGTAGATGCATAACAATATTATCTATTGTATCTATAGTTATTACAAATTGCTTTTTTCATATCACATACAGTTCTATAATAATTTTTTTAGTACTATTTCTGTAAAAGATCAATCAAAGTTCAATCACACTTGTTCATTCTAAATAAAATTTCAATTATTTTATTTAGAAAAATGTTAATTTAAAAATGTAAACTGTTCATCATATCTATATAATCTTCAATTTTAGTTTAATCACACTTATTCATTTATTGTCAATAGCATTTCAATAAATTATTTTCAATCATTATTGACATTAAAATTTGAATCAATTATATTTTATTTGGGGAATGCAATTTTTGAGGCCTACAAGAATCTTGTTTTTAACTTTTTTAAAAGATAGCAATATTATTTCTGTTTTTTGTTGAATTGTAATTCAATCATACCAATTCACTTTCCATATACTGTAATTACAATAGAATATTTTATATAGAGAAATGTAATTTTTCATAGGCGCTTAACGTTTCTATATAATCTTAGTTTTCTAGCAATATTTTGTAAAAAATATTTCCAAGTAGGTCTACAAAAATCTAGTTATTATGAATGGAATATGTATAATGTTATTATTGCTACAGTATGAACAAAAAATAAATAGTACAAGAATTAAAATTACTTATAAGTGTGGAGGATCGGTGTGGCTATAAGGGGTGATGTGGAGGCCAACTATTATAATAATAATTATTATTATATCAATATTTGTATCATTATCATCATAAGTATTGTGTCCTCACTATTTTAAATTGTAATTAATAAATAATATGAATTATTATTTAAACTCTACTTTGGAACAAGACATTTTTTTATAAAAATGTAATATTTGTAAGTTTCCTTATTAAAAAATAGCGATATTATTTCTGTCTTGTAAATAATGAATTAAAATGATTAATATTAATTTTGTACTTTTACAACAGTACTCACGGTTTTCTTGTTTGACGGACGCGTTTCGTGGCACTGAGCCACATTCTCAGCGTACAAGGAGTAACTAGGTACTTAGCATTTTAAAACAGGTAATTAGGAGTACCTAGTTACTAGTTATTATCACCTTCTTAAGTAGGTACTAATTAGTACTCCCAAGTACCTAGTTACTCCTTGTACGCTGAGAATGTGGCTCAGTGCCACGAAACGCGTCCGTCAAACAAGAAACCCGTGAGTACTTCTGTAAAAGTGCAAGATTAATATCAACAGTTCAAGTAGGATGAAGACAAACGGAGAAATTATTTCTGTATTTTGTTGAATTATAATTTAATCACACCAATTAATTGTTTATATAATTCCCATCAACTATCAGTTACCGTAGTTTATTAAGGAAGATGTACTTAATTTAAAATGACTGCTCAACATAACTACTTGGAACATATTTGAATTTTATTGTTTTTGTTATTGTAAAAATGTTAAAATTTCAGTATATAATTATTATAATACGAGTATAATAAAATTAATGTTTTTATAACTCTACCTGAAACATATTTGTATTCTATTGTAAAAATGTTAAAATTTCAGTATATAATCATTATAATATAATAAAAATGAGTGTTTTTATAATTCTACCTGAAACATATTTTTGTATTCTATTGTTTTTCTTACTGTAGAAATGTTAAAATATTTGTCAGTTTTCTTTTTTAAAGAGACCAATATTTATTTTTGTTAAATTGTAAATCAATCACATCATTTTGTTTTCAATAGAATTCCAATCATTTTATTCAAAAACTGTAATTCTAAATGAGCGCTTAATGTACTATCTATATAATGCTTGAGCAATATTCTGTAAAACTAATTTCCAAGTAAGCCTATCAAAATCTTGTAATATGAATAGAATTTGTGATGCTATTAATATCATTATAATAATTATGGTACCTACCTACATAAAAATAGTTCAACATTGCTCATAGAATTGTGGTGGAACGGTTTGGCTATAAGGGGTGTTGTGGAGGCCAACTATTATAATAAATTATCATATAATATTTGTTTCAACATATTATGTCCTTATAATTCCAATTTATAATTATTATAAATTTATACATTTAAGAAAGAAATGAAACTGATGTTATAACATCTTTACTTTAATAATAAAGTAAATTATTTTAACAGAATATTGCTCAAAATTTATTGAAATAACTTCAAACACGTTTGTATTTTACTGTAAAAATTTTGAAATATTATTTGTGAGTTTTTTCAAGATTAGATTTTTTAAAGTAATAGTAGATATTTGTTTTTAATATAATTTTTTAATCAATTATTTTATTTAAAAAAATGTAATTCTACATGAGCGCTTAACTTATCTATAGAGTCTTAGTTTCTGAGAAATATTTTGTTTAAAGATTTTCTAAGTAAGCCTACCAAAATCTTATTTAAAAAAGAATATGTAATGTTATTATTATTAAATAAAAATAGTTTAAATTTTTTTATAAAAGTGTGGTGGAACGGGTTGGCTATAAGGGGTGTTGTGGAGGCCAACTATTATAATAAATTATCATATAATATTTGTTTCAACATATTATGTCCTCATAATTCCAATTTATAATTATTATAAATTTATACATTTAAGAAAGAAATGAAACTGATGTTATAACATCTTTACTTTAATAATAAAGTAAATTATTTTAACAGAATATTGCTCAAAATTTATTGAAATAACTTCAAACACGTTTGTATTTTACTGTAAAAATTTTGAAATATTATTTGTGAGTTTTTTCAAGATTAGATTTTTTAAAGTAATAGTAGATATTTGTTTTTAATATAATTTTTTAATCAATTATTTTATTTTAAAAAATGTAATTCTACATGAGCGCTTAACTTATCTATAGAGTCTTAGTTTCTGAGAAATATTTTGTTTAAAGATTTTCTAAGTAAGCCTACCAAAATCTTATTTAAAAAAGAATATGTAATGTTATTATTATTAAATAAAAATAGTTTAATTTTTTTTATAAAAGTGTGGTGGAACGGGTTGGCTATAAGGGGTGATGTGGAGGTCAACTATAGTAATTATTATCTTAATAAGATTTGCATCATTATTAAAATATTACATGTCTCCACCAGTTCAGCTCACAATCATTTTAAGTTATGAATGAATCTATATTTTCAAAACATGAAATGTCTTTTTTGTACCGTACTGTTACAATATTAAAAAAATTCTTTTATTTTGAATACAAGTGCTTTCATGTTATTTATTGCACCATTATTTCTGTTGTTTTTCTAAAATATAAAGTAATATCAAGTATTTCTGTATATTTTCTAGTATATAAAGTGATGTGATTTTTAAATCTCAAGTTGTGATTTATTGCAGATTTTTACTGTTTTGTTGGGGTGAGAGTGTATGAACGGCACAATATAGAATAGAATAGAATGACTGCCTTTATTTTATACCTGGGAGGGGGAAGTTAGGACGCAGTCGGCCCTCTCTTCCACTTAACCCTCCAATACAATACTAAATTGTAATTTAACAAGCAATAAAATTAAATAAAACAAAACGATATTTTAAATGAAAAAAGTAAACAAAAAATAATTTTAATAAGTGGAATAGTTGAATAAACTTAAAAGTAGAGCATTCTTAAAATGTAAAATAACAAAAATCTGTTGGGAAATAAATACAACATTTATGACGGAATGATAGGATCGAAGAAGCAAAAAAGAGCAATATGGCTACAAACCTTATAAGCAATAGAGAAAAAGAGTATTTTTTATATCTGTCTTTAGAGTTTACTTTGAAAGTTGAACTTGATTCTCTTAAAATTACTCTAAAGAAATTAATTTTAAGACTGAATAAATGAATGTATCAACACTATGAAAAGTATGATAGCATGAAAAGAAAGCTGAATTATTCACTTTTTCATCCATATTTATTTATTTACTCTTATGGCTTTTATCGGCAGAGAGATCCTTTTGGATATTCTGCCTCGCCGTATTACCCAATGTCATTTCCTATCAACACTCAAGTTTATAGGTTATGTCATGGGTTCTTCATTTTTCTCACTAAAAATTTGCACTTTCACTTCCTGAGTTCCTATTTTATAAATTTTAGAATCAAGAAAACTATTTTCAAACACAAAATCACATTTAAAAATCCATATTTACGTGAAATGATTGAACATAGGCACCAAAGAGTCACTATTGTTATTGAAGAACTGTCCCATAATAAGATAAAAACACACCAATTCTGTCAATTCTACATCTATCCAAGGTATCTAGAATTTTAAATGAAAAAGACTAAGAAATTGTCAAAAAACCACACATTTATTGATACTGATACCGTACTAAGAAAGACCGGTTTCGGTTATTACACCATTGTCGATCTCTGATAAACTAGAGTGTAAGATAAGTATCAATAAATCTGTGGTTTTTTGACAATTTCTTAGTCTTTTTCATTTAATATGAATAATTACCACAATATCAACTTCTCAACTACACAAAAAGTATCTAGAATACATTGTATCCTAGGTGCATTGCATTTATCTATCTATAATCACAGATCTGTTTAGTAAGTCTATGTATTGTAAATAAATGCTCATGAATCACAGGTTGGGGTTTCGAGCCCTATTGAACTCAATCTTTTTTTGCTGAGAATTCTCAACTCTGATAAGATATAAATTTATTCAACACAGTTAATCATATTTGGTAATACAATAAACAGTTGAACATTGTCATAGAGATTAATTTGAAATAAGTACAGAAAAAAAATCATACAACAATGAAATATGAAAATTGGAGAAAACTACACCGATACAATCAATACAATGCGCTTATATACAATACAATAATTTGTAAGTGCTAATATACAACTCGTAAGCCAATATCTACTAGCTATCACAGAAATCTATAACTCTGTAGTAGGCCTTCTCAGCAAGAAAGCTGTATAAACTACTTTTGAAGATGCTTATTAACTTGGATTTCAGCTCTGCAGGCAATTTGTTGTATAATTTGGAACCAATATAAGAAGGTACTTTCGCATACCTATGATGTCTTAAAGCTATATTGTTCCTACTTCTAGTGTTATGATCGTGTACTTCTGCATTCGTGACCAGTTTCGAGATATGTTTATGGGTGAAAATCAATAATTTGTGAATGTAAATAGAAGGTAAGGTGAGAACATTCAAAGAAACAAATGAAGATGAAGATTATATCAAAATGGCAAAATATCAAATAAATTATTCTACTACAGATGGATATTACTGAGATATTGCAATGGTATTCAAATGCTAATGAATGCTGAAGTAGATAATTTAATATGGAGAAATTCGATGAGCGCTACTATTCAAAAATTATTTTTCTGCCCGGGAATAATTAATAATATTAACACTTTGCACATAGATGTTGGAATTTCTCCATATTAAAATTTATTGGAGTCCAATGATGCCAAGTGCTTCGTAACTAGTTTGGACTCAAATAAATTTTGTGGAATTGACATCTTTTTATTTCACCTTAATCAATAATATTTTGATAGTAGCGCTCATCCAATTTTTATCTAGCTGTTTACCCGGTTGTCAATATTTGCAGTAGCAGAAGTCTTCGGGGTGATAATACAGCATTTGATTTGGATTTTCGTTTAATAATAATTAATTATTCTACTTTTTCATGTTTCCTGGACATAAGGAGATCTGCCATATTAATAATGTATTAAATTATTGATGTTGCTGCCCTGCTGACCTATAAAAATGTCAACTTTTTGACGACTGTAACAACTCGTTCACTGGAATTCTTTCTCTAACATTCTTGCTTATTGCCAAAATCTATTGTAATTTAATTTTTATTTTTATTTGTAAAGATATTTCTTGATCTGGCAATAAATTCATTATTCATTGAAGAGGTTACTGGTGCATTTCACAACATAAACTTTTCCCTAGTGCAACACATGGATAACCTGCTAGTCACATATATAGGTATTAGAAAAAAAACTAAAATGGAAATAATTGTGTGCTTCCATCTCATTTTAATATGATTTTTCATGATTAATTTTGATATGATTTTTTCTTCTATGATTTTAATATGATTTTTGACAAAATAGCACTAGTGTTAGTGTAACTTTACAGAAGAAAGCTAGTTTGACATGTCAGAAAAAAAATTGAACAGCATCTCAAACCTTCATCAACAAAATGTTTGAATCAAATTGAGACAACCCCATTATTTTTTACTTGGTTATGAGTTAATTATATCCAGTTTCTAATTCATCTGAGCCCAAAAACTATGGAATATTATTCCAAAAAGGAATGTATTATTCTATGAAAATTAAGGGAAAAGCAACTGAAAAGGTTTACATTCTTGAAGGTTTCTAGGGTATATTACCCTAGAACACTATTTACCATTTATACTAGTAGTTCTGTGAACAGTAGACCTCACGCAATATTCTCATCCACAAGTACCTGATTGAAACTATAGACCTTAATATGGAAATACAGCAATAGACTGGCTTCTGCACACATCTGTGTAATCACTTGTCAGCTGATTTATGATGAATAATTCTATAGTCTGATCTTTACTCTAATATTGACGTATGAAGGAGGCTTTTTTTTCCTTTTATATTATCCTTGAAATGCAAAAATCCAAAAACCTTGTAGCCTATATACGTCGACGCGCAATTAAAAAAGGAACATACCTTCAAATTTCATGAAAATCTATTACCGCGTTTCGTCTTAAATGCGCAAGATTTAAACATTAAGAGAAATGCCAAACCGTCGACTTGAATCTTAGACGTCACTTCGCTCGGTCAATTACCCTAGAGCGCTTTATAGTACAGTGCTATGAACACAATATGAATAACTATGATTTTTTAATTAGTTTATTATGCAAAATTTACACTAGTTAAGAGACAGTTGATATATTTAAGCAGCAAGTTTATAAATATATTACCTTTTAATTTAACACATATAACTAGAGAGTAATGATATAAAAAATAGGATAATTGCAAACTATTTCACTTCAATAGAAAGCCTTATTTAAATTAAAATTCTTTTCCTCCACCTACTGGCTAAAGTACTTACTTTACTCCCTGAAACATAATACTAAAGTGTCACTTTTTTGCCCTCGGTAGTAAAAAACAGAAAAACTCCCTAGGGAGTAAAAGTGACTCCATTTAAATAACATGGGAAGCATCTCTATTTTAAAAACTTACATTATAATAGGTTAGAAGGTCTAAGCTCAGATGAGAAAGCATAAAGAGGTGTCTGTCATTGAGTCAACTGAATTCAATACCACAACCAGAAATTTGATCAACTCATGAAATATATGTTTGTATGATATTATATCTCTATACTTATAAAAGGCTAAGCCCCGACAGACTGAAATCACACCACAGCCCAAACTACTGAGCCTAAAAACTTGAAATTTTATCAATGCTGTATCGGCAATATGAAAACGCATGCAGTTAATATGTCTTTAATTAAAGGTGTTGATATTTACATGATAATTATTTTCTGCCATTTTTATTTAATAACAATTTCAAAATTATTCAAGCCTTGATGGAATGATTGACTCACTGTACAGTCAGTCGAAAATTTTAATATTAAAATGAGGGGTATTTTGGCAAGCTGAACAAAAAAATAAGGTCCTATGCTCTTTTTCGATATTTATGTAAATGAAAAATGAGTCTTGTGGGTTGTCAAAGCTCCCCCTGGAAGGGCAACTATTCATTTTATCCTATATTTTAGTGAAATAACAATGATTTCTTGCCAACAAGAATCGAACTCTTTGTGAATTTAGATAAAATATGACCTAGACTTTAGATTTATTTAATTATATTAATTGAATTCATGTAAATTGAAGTAATTTTTTCAGTCAGTTTATGATTAGTTCATGAAATTGATTATCATAAAAAAAAATGATTATAATTTTATCAGTACCGAATTAGTTGAATGAATTGTCGATGTACTGAGTTCTTGGTCAACAATAATTTAATATTGGTATTTATCCAATAATTATTTTTCCAGAAGTTATTTCATTCGAATTAGAAAATATTTATAAGCTCCGATCAATTTGTCATTCGTAACAATGAATTGTTCAAAACATGAATTTAATCAAATAAAAAATGGCCCATACTTCTGTATTCATGTTTGCATGTTTTCCACTTGTGATGGATAGCCAAATATTGTATGGCGAGCTGCACGGCGAACTGATGGACAAACACATTATTAGTTCAGTTTTTGCGTACCTATAAAATTGTAGGATGGGGAGGAACAAACTACGTTCACCTCGACCCCCTTATAAAAGTGCAAAAACTAATAATCAAAATCATCAAGCAGAAGCCACTTTCTTCGTTATCCGTCAGACCAGCTCTACAATGAGTTTGGTGTGATGGACGCAAGACAACTCTACTCCCTAGAAATTATTTGCAGACTACACAAAAACCCAGAAAGCTTTCAAAACAGAAACCACTGTCATAACACAAGGAATAGAAGCCTTCTCATCACGAACGTGGCTAGGAAGGCAACATACCAACAACACTACTTCAACCACCTAGCACCAAAATACCACAATTTACTTCCTGTGCACATCAAGATAATAGAAAACTCAAGAAAATTTAAATGCGCCATTAAAAACTGGATCAAACAACTGGAAGGCATAATATAGGAAACATAAATTTCGAACAATATGCGTAAGCTCACTTTCTCAGGGGTTATTTGCACCCCCACTCTAAACTTAATGTATTACTATTACACCTGCTCTAGAACATGGGTTTTCCATAGTTGAGTAGGTTAATTTCCGAAAAAATGAAATTTATTTATATTTGTAAAAAAATTCATAAATTGTATTTGAGTATTGTGTAAATTTTATTGATTAGATTGCTTATTTTAATGGGAATAAAATGTATTATTATTATTATTATTATTATTATTATTATTATTATTATTATTATTATCCATTGTATATTTTTCCCCCGACTCAGATGTCCGATTGCTGTCTCATTCACTCAATTATCAAATGAAAAGCCTGTTTGACTTATAGTGAAGATAATATGTCAATTTTTTTACAACATACAGTTTTTATTCATCAGAAGCCAATACCAATATCAGTCCAATAAAAAAATCCTTCTCTATCATGTTCCCCGTAGCGAAGCACGGGTAACTGCTAGTTCTTAATATAAGTAGACGATAAAAATTTATACAATTTTAAAAATATCTTATTCTATTCAAAATACCAGCCAACAAATATTTTTGATCTGCAATTCAAATCTGAACCGCGTGATCTGGAGTCAGCCATTTTTGGTAAACACCCAGCTGATTGTTACAACTTAGCCGATAGATAGCGCAATCGGCAGTGCCAATCAGACGGCCGGTTTTAAAGTTTTAGATTTTAGGTTATGTTGTTAGGAAACATTGTCACCAATACGTAAGTTATTAAAATGATTTTATTTGCAGTTTCTATAAAAAAATGTAGATGGAGGAAAAATGTTGTGTACATCACGAGTGAAAAATACTTTTTCTCCCTCAGGAAAATTGTTGCCCTCAGCTTCGCCTTGGGCTTCAAACTTTTCCCTCAGGGAGAAAAAGTCGTACTTTTCACTTCAGATATACAAATAACTATTGTATCCCTTATAATTTATTCACTTTTCTCTTTTCTTCACTCTCAGAAATGACTCAATGATGAGGATTTTTTTTAAAAATATTATTATAATATTTTCGATTTGCAACGGTCACCAGCGGGCAAAGTTTATTTTTTTGCTGGTGATGCCATATATAATACGTAAATTAAATAATACATACGTAAAGAGATATTTATGATTTTGTATTATTATTTTCTTATTTTTCAGTTAACACTTGTATTTTGTTTAAATTTATTTTTCATCATATTTGATTTGCTCTTTATTTGTGATTGTTTTTTTAATGGCGAAATAAATTATTTGATTTGATTTGAATATAAAAACTTTTAGTAGGCTACCCTTTTTTAATAAGAGGGTACTAAAAGTTTTTATATTGTTTTTATTTGAATCAAGTAGACCATATAAGCGACGTAATTTTACAGTGTTATTGTAGAGCTGTATAGTACAGCGTTCTAGGGTATATTACCGAACTGTAAAAATTTCAATTTTTCTTAATTTGCAGTTTGAATGCTGCGGGGTGCAGGGGGCAGGCGACTACAGCACCACCTGGTGGCGACTGCGTGAACTGGCCGCTCCTGACCTCCTGGTGCCTCTGTCCTGTTGCATACAATCCGATGCCAGGGGGGCATCCTTCCTCGACCCGGCACCTCTCAACAAAACTATGTGTCAAGACGCTCAGGCCGAGAATAACGAGCTGGCTAGGTTCAGTCAGGTAATTGATGAAATAGGTTCAGTCAGGTAATTGATAAAAATAGGTTCAGTCAGGTAATTGATAAAAATAGGTTCATTTAGGTAATTGATAAAAATAGGTTGTTAGGTAATTGATAAAAATAGGTTCAGTTAGGTAATTGATCAGTTAGTTGAAAAATAGTTCCATAGTACCAGAGACAAGAAATATACTTATGCTTATCATTTATCTATGATAGTACCCTTTTGTTTTTAAAGATTGTGTTTTATTCAATATTTTTCTAACAAAAAGTTACTATAGAACTATTTTTTTGTATAAAAAAATCAAGTAGTCCTAATGAAAGTCGTTATTGGAGAATGTGATGATTAGTAATTTATAACAAATTATGTGTAAGACTATTTTAATTAATATTCAATTTGAATGATGAAGATGTACTCCCTTTTATCAGTATCACTGTTGTGAAAGAAAATTTTCTGATTTTCAAATGGCTATATCTCCTGAACGGTAAGGAATTTTGCAAATCGGATTCCAGATTCGTGTTCCTCGCATCAAAGAGCATAAGATCACGAAGTTTGAGCGATATTTTGAATTTTTAAATATTTTACAAAATTGGCCATATTTGCTGAACCTATGAGTATATTTTCAATTTTATCATATGCCTGAGTTCGTCTCTTCAAGATCTATCAATTGGTACCAAACTCAACCAAATCCGACCATCTGTTCAGAGTTCTTAAATATTCATGATGTATAGTCCATGAAAATTTTTTCACTAAAACCAAAAGTGTCTCAGATTTGGCTGAAATTTGCACCATAGATAGTGCCTGACCTGTGAAATGTCGGATCCAAATTTGGCACCCCCAGCTACTATACAGAGTGAGTTATGAAGCAGTGAAAAAAAATTTGCTAATTTTCAAATGGCTATATCTCATGAACGGTAAGGAATTTTGCAAATCGGATTCCAGATTCGTGTTCCTCGCATCAAAGAGCATAAGTATGCAAAGTTTCAGCCATTTTCTGATGTTTAAATATTTTACAAAATTGGCCATTTCTGCTGACCTTTTGAGTATATTTTCAATTTTATCATATGCCTGAGTTCGTCTCTTCAAGATCTATCATTTGGTACCAAACTCAACCAAATCCGACCATCCGTTCAGAGTTCTTGAATATTCATGATGTATATAGTCCATGAAAATTTTTTCACTAAAACCAAAAGTGTCTCAGATTTGGCTGAAATTTGCACTATAGATAGTGCCTGACCTGAGAAATGTCGGATCCAAATTTGGCACCCCCAGGTACTATACAGTGTGAGTTATGCATCAGTGAAAGAAATTTGCCAATTTTCAAATGGCCATATCTCTTGAACGGTAAGGAATTTTGCAAATCGGATTCCAGATTCGTGTTCCTCGCATCAAAGAGCATAAGATCACAAAGTTTGAGCGATATTTTGAATTTTTAAATATTTTACAAAATTGGCCATATCTGCTGAACCTATGAGTATATTTTCAATTTTATCATATGCCTGAGTTTGTCTCTTCAAGATCTATCAATTGGTACCAAACTCAACCAAATCCGACCATCCGTTCAGAGTTCTTAAATATTCATGATGTATAGTCCATGAAAATTTTTTCACTAAAACCAAAAGTGTCTCAGATTTGGCTGAAATTTGCACCATAGATAGTGCCTGACCTGAGAAATGTCGGATCCAAATTTGGCATCCCCAGCTACTATACAGGGTGAGTTATGCATCAGTGAAAGAATTGGTACCAAACTCAACCAAATCTGACCATCCGTTCAGAGTTCTTAATATTCATGATGTATATAGTCCATGAAAATTTTTTCACTAAAACCAAAAGTGTCTCAGATTTGGCTGAAATTTGCACCATAGATAGTGCCTGACCTGAGAAATGTCGGATCCAAATTTGGCATCCCCAGCTACTATACAGGGTGAGTTATGCATCAGTGAAAGATTTTTTTTTCAATTTTCAAATGGCCATATCTCTTGAACGGTAAGGAATTTTGCAAATCGGATTCCAGATTCGTGTTCCTCGCATCAAAGAGCATAAGTCATGATGTATAGTCCATGAAAATTTTTCCACTGAAACCAAAAGTGTCTCAGATTTGGCTGAAATTTGCACCATAGATACAGCTTGACCTGAGAATTGTTGGGTCCAAATTTGGCACCCCCAGCTACTATACAGAGTGAGTTATGCAGCAGTGAAAGAAAATTTGCCAATTTTCAAATTGCTATATCTCATGAGCGGTAAGAAATTTTGCAAATCGGATTCCAGATTCGTGTTCCTTGCATCAAAGAGCAAAAGTATGCAAAGTTTCAGCAATTTTTTAATTTTAAAATATTCTACAAAATTGGCCATATCTGCTGAACCTATGAGTATATTTTCAATTTTATCATATGCCTGAGTTCGTCTCTTCAAGATCTATCGATTGGTACCAAACTCAACCAAATCCGACCATCCGTTCAGAGTTCTTGAATATTCATGATGTATATTCAATGGAAATTTTTTCACTAAAACCAAAAGTGTCTCAGATTTGGCTGAAATTTGCACCATAGATAGTGCTTGACCTGAGAATTGTCGGATCCAAATTTGGCATTCCCAGCTACTATACAGGGTGAGTTATGCATCAGTGAAAGATATTTTCTCAATTTTCAAATGGCCATATCTCTTGAACGGTAAGGAATATTGCAAATCGGATTCCAGATTCGTGTTTCTCGCATCAAAGAGCATAAGATCACTAAGTTTCAGCGATATTTCGAATTTTGATTTTTTTTACAAAATTGGCCATATCTGCTGAACTTTTGTGTATATTTTCAATTTTATCATATGCCTGAGTTCGTCTCTTCAAGATCTATCAATTGGTACCAAACTCAACCAAATCCGACCATCCGTTCAGAGTTCTTAAATATTCATGATGTATAAGTCCATGAAAATTTTTTCACTAAAACCAAAAGTGTCTCAGATTTGGCTGAAATTTGCACCATAGATACAGCTTGACCTGAGAATTGTCGGATCCAAATTTGGCATTCCCAGCTACAATATAGAGTGAGTTATGCATAATAATAATAATAATAATAATAATATAATAATAATAATATTTTATTTATTCAATACAGTATCAAACAATACAATTGAATATCGTCATTAAAATGAACTTATACCTAATAAAAAATACTAATTTTCATGTTATACATAATATCACAGGCTATAGTCACAGTTTACAGTCTTGTATCAGTCATATTTTCAACATAGTAATATTTAGCATCGTTATTTTATAATATATTCACAGCCTAAATATGATTGTCACATAAAAAGTCATTAACACTATAAAAACATTGTTAGAAAGGTAACTGTATAAATCTGTTTTGAATGTATTGTTTCTATGATCTAAACTACCAGGCAGTTTATTCAGGAATTTTGTCCCAATGTAACTGGTCTTTTTTTCAAACATAGCTAGCCTATGAGGTTGCACAGTCAAATCATTTCTATTCCTTGTATTGTGAGAGTGTACCTGTGCATGAGTCACAAATCTATCAATATTTTTTACAACATACATATCGTTTTAAAAATAAAAATGCACGGTACTGTTAATATAGACATTTTCTTAAAATATTCTCTACAAGGATGATTAAACCCCAGGCCCGCCAAGTACCTAATAGCACGCTTTTGTAGTACAAATATCTTGTTAATATTCTGTAATGTTGTGCTACCCCAGAGCTCTATACCATATGAAATATGAGAGTAAATCAGTGCATAATATAATGTTTTTGCTGTTTCATTGGGCACATACCTAACCATGTTCCTTAATACAAACAGATTACTACTGATTCTAGTGGCCAATTCATCAGTATGCACATTCCATGAGAGATCCTTGTCTATCATTAACCCCAGTAGGTTTGCCTCTGTTACATTTTCAACCATTGAATCGCCAATACTAATCATAGGCTGGAAGAGATGATTTTTAGACCCAAATTGAATACACTTACTCTTTTGCGGGTTCACTGCCAATTTTGACTCATTATAATATTGTGCAACCAAATTGTTTTAACATTAGCTTCTACCTCAAGATCATTCAAGTTTTTGTTGTTGAACATCAATGATGTATCGTCAGCGTAGAGTGTAATATTCAAACCTACTGGGACTGAGGCTTGCACATTGTTAGTGTAAAGGACAAAGAGCAATGGGCCTAAAATAGAACCCTGTGGCACCCCTCTTGTAACACTCAATCGCATCGATTGAGCTACATGAGACTGAGATTCAACTGTAACAAATTGAAACCTATTTGTCAAATAGGACTTGATTAGACAA
>NW_024090370.1:0-35107 GCF_014356525.2 Nilaparvata lugens
TCTCAGATTGGGTAGATTTCAATTTGTCTACATAACCTAAAATATTATGTTCATTAGTTTCAATGGGGCAGGTTGAGCTGATATTTTTTATACTTTCAAATAGCAATATGTTGATATTATAGACATTTCAATTCTTTATAATAAAAACAATAATGAAAAGTTATAGTTGATCAGCTGTTTTAGCACACTTGAAATTTGGACAATATGATTGTCAACTATGCCTGCCGTCGTCGACTGCGGAAATTCACGCATAAACGAAAATGCACCTCAAGTGCGTAAAAGGATAGCATAAGATTGTGTTATCTCTTCTCTAAGGTCCATATCCGTCAAAAGCAAAACGCGAATATAATATGTAGCAATGGTCACATTTATTAAGATGTGTTACATTCCGGGTTTAAACGAACAACTTAACAACTTTGGTTTAACGTAGGCGCCCAGGAGCACAGATTTATCCCACTAACACAACATTCATCATTCATCATTACTTGAATAACAGAGATATAGCCCCGGTTCAACAAACGCCTGTTTAATTTTAATCGTTATTAAAAGCCACGAGAACCAATCAGAAAAGACTTCTCCACGAAAAGGCCATCTCTGATTGTTTATTGTGGCATTTAATTCAACAGACTTTTGTACAACTGGACCACATAGTTACTAAACTTCATCAACATCGTATGAAGGCTACAGCATTACAACCAATGTACCTTGATTACAATCTTATAACAACCATCTGATTATGTTTCATATGTGACTGTTAGGCCCGCCGCAAAGTAGATCCACGCTAATCCACGAAAAGCAACCCACGCCGTGGGATGTTTTGTAAACAATTGCTATAGAATTATTCATAGTCAATCAGCTGACAAGTGGATTAATTAATTCATTGCATGTATTACACAGATGTGTCAGTGAGGTCCACTTTATAATGGCAGTGGATAAAGATAGGAGAATAGCGATGCCGATTCTCTCCATTAATTAATTCTATTTCTACACCGTCATAAACATAATTGGCATCGTTGTGGACCTAGAAAAGGGTAGTACCACCGGCTTTGTCGAATGATAAACAAGGATAGCAAAACCAAAGTTGAAAAAATACTGTCATTATAACGTGGACCTCACTATAGAGAAACCTAGCAATGGTTTACAAAACATCCCACGGCGTGGGTTGCGTTTCGTGGATTACCGTGGGTCTACTTTGCGGCAGCCTTACAAGTGTGCACTGAAATTGAAACACAATTTGTTTGTTCCTTGGCCTTTTTTAAAGACCTGAAATCGTTTGTAAATATTTCACAAGCATGAATACACAAGGAAATAAATTATGTAATCGGGATCTCCGTAGATTGAAGTGAAAACCATAGCGGATACTCCACAAGGAAATCAAGATTACACGCTAGATGTAAGAGTCAACATGAATAGTTGCAGTAACAGCACGACGTTTTAGCAGAAGCAGCAGGCGATGGAAAATTATAATAAAATATTTCGCTTCAGATAAAATACTATAGGGAAGTGAGCCTGGTAGTTTATGGTGTAGATAAGCGGCTCTAGCTACCGGTGTGTGTAGTCTGCGAGTTTTAGGGACTGATGATATGTGTGGGAGGGTGGAGTTGGGTGTTGCTTTATAAAATAATGCTCTCACGTTTTCAGCCTCACCGTTTCCCGTGGAATTCTCCTAAAATTCACGTCCCGATCTAAAGATAGACCTGCTATTGATGATGTGGCGTTTGGTGCCGGCCATAATTTGCAACTGATAATGTGCTCAATCAGAGCCGCTTGTGCATACCAGGAGGCCTACATTGTTTCCTTAGCTCCCCGTATGTATGCTGCTATTATGACACAAGTGTTCAATATTGGCCTGCCCTACTTGAGCAAGATGGGATGCGTCTACAACCACAGAGTGATTCATACAGTGCATGTATCGAGATGTATGAGTGAATTATATAGTATCAATTTAGGAGAGATTTCACAAAGAGCTAAGGATTGACTTCTGTTTCAGAACCAGATCAACTTTCAAAGGAAATGATACCCTCTCTCTCTTCTTGAAAAACTACTCCAAAGTGTCATTTTGAGAGAAATTTGAAAAATACTACTATTATATTGCTTCAATAGTTGAAAATGTAGAATTATTACTGGATTCCGAACGAGATAGTACAAATACGATATACTTTTCCTCCACCTACTGGCTAAAGTACTTACTTTACTCCCTGAAACATAATACTAAAGTGTCACTTTTTCGCTCTCGGTAGTAAAAAACAGAAA
Organism: Nilaparvata lugens; assembly: GCF_014356525.2. Lineage (NCBI taxonomy): Eukaryota > Metazoa > Arthropoda > Insecta > Hemiptera > Delphacidae > Nilaparvata > Nilaparvata lugens. The sequence goes on from NW_024090370.1 coordinate 2,254, forward strand.
AACTCCCTAGGGAGTAAAAGTGACTCCATTTAAATAACATGGGAAGCATCTCTATTTTAAAAACTTACATTTAATAGGTTAGAAGGTCTAAGCTCAGATGAGAAAGCATAAAGAGGTGTCTGTCATTGAGTCAACTGAATTCAATACCACAACCAGAAATTTGATCAACTCATGAAATATATTTTGTATGATATTAATTCTTAATATTAGTAGACGATAAAAATTTATACAATTTTTAAAATATCTTATTCTATTCAAAATACCAGCCAACAAATATTTTGATCTGCAATTCAAATCTGAACCGCGTGATCTGGAGTCAGCCATTTTTGGTAGACACCCAGCTGATATAATTGTTACAACTTTTGCTAGATAGCGCAATCGGCAGTGCCAATCAGACGGTCGCTGTTTAGGTTTTAGATTTTAGGTTATGTTGTTAGGAACATTGTCACCAATACGTAAGTTATTAAATGATTTTATTTGCAGTTTCTATAAAAAAATGTAGATGGAGGAGAAATGTTGTGTACATCACGAGTGAAAAATACTTTTTCTCCCTCAGGAAAATTGTTGCCCTCGGCTTCGCCTCGGGCTTCAAACTTTTCCCTCAGGGAGAAAAAGTCGTACTTTTCACTCTAGATATACAAATAACTATTATTTGATAGATAAAATATAAATCTGAGTAACCTTTTTAAATCATTTCGTCACGACATGTTTCGGCTACTAATGCCTTTTTCAAGTTGAAAGATTCATATTTTTATTAATATTAAAAAGCTGCCCTAAAGAAAAAATATAATCGGATGACGAATCAACCAAGCATAATTTATTTGAAAACTATGTATTACTGAATTCCTAACGAAACAATATTAACACTATTGAGGAGAAAAAACGGCTTTAGAAAATATGCGTAATAATTCAAATGGTGCCATGCTTGACCGGCAGAAAGTACTGGGTCCGATTCCCGTTCTGGAAAATATTTTTTCATTGAATCTCCTTCTAGAATTCCTCCATATTTGTAGTCACCTACGTCTTAAGGCTAGTCTTAAATGTATAACTACGTATACGTCTTAAGGGTAGACTGGTGGGAAAGAGGTCGAGAGGCAGACCAAGGAATCGCTGGCTGGATGAAGTGGAGGCAGATATTGGATTGATGAGGGTCAGAGGTTGGAAGCAAAAGGCAGGTGACCGTTCGGTATTGAGGCACATAGTTGAGGAGGCTAAAGCTTACGCTGCCCAAAAAATAAGAAGAAGTCTTAAGGGAAGTTGAAATCAAATTAAATCAATTGAATTATTCTAAGATATGGAGATTATATTAGCATCTATATCTTTGTTACTAGGTTCACATTCATAAATTATCTATTAACATCATTCCATACACTAGATCAAGACATACAAGAACCAGTCTTTCATGCCATGTAACTTTTGAGAGAAGGAAAATCGTTGCCTGACAGTACAATGTGACCTGATTTGGTTGAATGGTGTCATAAATAGGTTCATCTGATGGATGCTTCTCAGGCGACTGATCATCCAATTAGCGGTGAAAGGGTGATTCATCCAGGAGCCATGCAACATAAACAGAAAGGGCGCCAACTCAATGAATATTCAAGATGAACGTCTTTACGTCTGTTGATGCGGGAGGAGCTATAAGACTATAGTATCACCTCTGCAGTTCATCTCTCACACGCACAACATCTGCTCATAACTTGGCTCTGCGGGTGTGAGTGTAAGCAGTCCCACAAACCACATTAGTTCACTTGTCCCAACTACAAGAATGAATTTATGTGAGCTAATTTTCCTGTCAAGTCGGTTTACTTGTTGAGAACTTAGTGTTGATGTTTCTGCAGTGTTCTTGAGTTCGCTGTAAATCAACAAATAAGAAGTTTTCGCACTCAGAAATCTTTCATAGAACACGTGCTTCCCGCTTGCACTAATCGCGATGATTATGCATAGAGAAGAAGTACCAGCTGAAACAGATAGAATGGTGAACTCTTGACAAGATAACACTGAAACTGAACTTTGTTGATCTAAACTTTGAAACCCAACTATACAGAGTTATCACAGTCAGAATATCTCAAGAATGAGAATCATAATAATAGCACAGTGAATAAGTGAGAACGTAGTTTCCATGGAAGATCCTGGAAAGTTGAAAAACTGTACAAGATCCATGTACAGTATTATTCATCAGCTCATTCAAGGATGAGGAGCTACAAGATATTCAATTAGTTGGCTTATTTATTGATGAGGAGAATTTGTTATTGTTTTTGATAAAGGTATAAAGGAGATGCAGCAAATATGTCTGCGAAATGTGATAGAAGTAGGAGAGTATAATTTATAAATAAAGTATAGTGTATATCAGTGTATTTGAAGGGTGGGTTTTCATTAAAAACATTGTGATTCTCAAATATTTTGAATTCAAACCCAGGGGCGTGTGTAACATCTTAAATCTGGGTAGATAAAAAGCCCTAACAGAAATAATAATAGGTCTAAAAATAAAGTAATTGGCTAATATCGCCAAGCAGATAATAATCAAGATAAGATAGCATCAGCTTGTTCTGGCTAAATGGTACAAGAACTTAAAAAGGATTTGAAGAAAGTTTACTATTCATAAATATATTATTATATAAAATATTTGAAGATTGAGGTTAGGTAGATGTATTCACAGATCGGTGACCTAGAGATCGATCAAACCGAAGAACGTAGAATCTGACCAAAACCCCTTGGCAGAGCTTTATTGCAATCAGACGGTGTGCAATGTGAGAAAACACCCGTCCACGTGGCTAATTATTAGTTAGCATGGAATTAATATTAATATATATAATATTAACTAGCATGCAAAGAGCATAAATATAAAACCAAATAAAAATAATTTAATGTATTTAGGAAATAAGAGTTACCAGGCGCATGAATACCTAATAAAATTTGCATGCACCAATAGTAAAACGGCAGTTAATAGGCGGCAACTGTAGGCCGATTCAAAAATATTTATATATATTTATATAATTGTAGTAGATTTCGTGTAAAAATTTGTGTAATCTATGTTATCAATATGGCTCGAATGCAAAGAAATTATTAATCATATAATCTAAGCAATATTTTGGCATTTTTTGTAAGATCTATTTGAATTTAATGGCGGAGGATTGAGATATTTAAATTTTATGCTAATTTGAAAGTCGGAAAGAGGATCTGTAAAACTTGAGAAGGAAGAACCAGCACTCGCCAGCCAGATGCCACCATAAGAGGACCCCAATATTTTAGAGCGAAGTACCTTATTAATAATTTTGTAAAAGTTAAAGTTAAAGTAAATTATTAAATTTCTTAAAAGACTTCGTGATGCTATTGTGAAGCAGAAGTCATTTTTCATTTTATTAAATTTATAACCCCTGGAGGAGACGATTCCGGCTACCATATTCCCGGACCGCATGGAGTTGGATCGACATCGGCGGCTTACAAGAAGATTTTCGACACGTGAGTGATTTAAATTTGAATTTAGTGATGGGCGCCCTAGTGCTTCGAATAATCTGATGATCAAAGCTAGCTCGCCGAAAGGGTTATTATAAATTAAGAAATTAATAAGATTAATACTTGCGCAAGTAAAAATTAGTATTAAAGGTATTTAATTGAAAGAAAATATATAGATCAATATTTTAGAAATTTCTATTTAATCAAAGAAGTACGAAATCTAGGCTATCAAACGTATGCATACAATATTTAATTTTTTGCAATACAATTTGCGATAATTTATCATAGTTCTAATTCACTAGATGAATGGCTCTACCTATTCCGTCAGGTGCCGAATCTTGCACCCTGAGATAAAAATATATATTCGATACAAATAAATCTACTAAATACTAGAGATTTTAATATATAGATATATTTGGATTATTAGTGGCTAATTTATCAAGCTGATCTTAGAGCACATATTTATGATTGAATTATCCAAGCAGACAAGTATTAGCAAGTACATGTCACAGCTACATGCCAAAGAATGCATATGATTTCAAGATAAAGGCACATGGTAATGATTCGTGCCATAAATCTAGAATATAAAGTTAGCCTGTGATATTTTTATTGATTTCAAATATTGTTCTATTTTTATATTATATTTTTATCGCTCTATATATATTTTTTGCCTCGACTGATCTTTGCATTATTTGTATAATATATGTGTAAAATTTTCATGGTGTGCAATTTATTTTATATTCCTCATCTCTATAGTATAAGTATCATTTATATATATATATTTATTATTATTGAATTACAAGAGTTATTGGAGAAGCCCATATCTAGGCCTATCAAGATTTTTTTAAGACTGAATACTATTAGAAAAACCACGCCCTATTATATTAAATCTCATGCTTTACCGACTGATGCCAAGCAGGAGGCTAATCGTTATTTTATATAAAGAATAACGTGACACCCTCTATTGAAAAACGTTTAGTTTGGAATTTAAAGTTTTTTATTCGTACTCGAGGGGTGCCCACAGGGGGGTGACTTGAACTTCGTCCTTCAAATTATTGGAAGGGTTCAGAGTTCAGAAACAAATCTTGGGAGCCCCAAAAAATGAAAATGAAAGGTCAGCAGTGTTTGAAATGACCACTTTCATTAAGTGATAATCCTAGGTTTGGAATTTTGCTAGACTCACTTGAATATTGTTATAGGTTAACATTATAGTTGGAGGCCTAATATACATTGGAGTACTGTGTGAAATTTGTAATAGGTGGTTAGTGAATATGATGAGAGAACATCTAAGAACGAGATTTTCTTGTAAGTTCTTTGAAAATAAATTAAATGCAGATGCTCAATGAAATTAGGTACATAGAGTCATCGCAGTAATTTGATTGCCTGATGAAGGAGTTGGATTTCAAAGAGTCACTGAATTGATTTTTGATCCAGGAGTCTTGAAAGTTGAACAACATTTTTATTCTCCGTAAAGTGGGATATCAAAACATGCCCGAGTCGAGTCACTAAATTGGTTTTGATACGGGAGCCTTGAAACTTCAACATAATTTCTACTCTCTGTAAGATGGAATCTAGAATTAAGTCACTGAATTGGTTTTGATACGGGAGCCTTGAAACTTCAACATAATTTCTACTCTCTGTAAGATGGAATCTAGAATTAAGTCACTGAATTGGTTTTGATACGGGAGCCTTGAAACTTCAACATAATTTCTACTCTCTGTAAGATGGAATCTAGAATTAAGTCACTGAATTGGTTTTTGATACAGGAACCTTGAAAGTTAAACACGATTTTTATTCTCTGTAGGGGGAACTCCAGAATAAGAACGATCTTTATTCTGTGATTGAACGTTTATATGAATTGGATAGACCCCAACAATTTAGACCAGCATTAAAGTGGAGTATTAGTGAGTGTGTGAGATCACGTCTGAAAGAAAAAATACTTTGTGAAGGAGAAAGCGCCCATGAGAAACGATAAGCTGGGAATGAGGATGGATGCACGTTGCTCTCAGCAGGAGAGAGCACAATAATTAAACTATTAGCCGAGCTCCGTTCGAGCCGAGACCGAACATGCAATCAAGTCCTCTCTGTAATCTGAAAAGCAGCTTTTCTCTCCAATGAGTTACATCCCCCATCGAAAGTAATTGGAAAATATTTGATAAAACTGGATCAAGACGGGAACGATAATCTCAAGCCGTTTAATATCTTCAGTAATTTCTAGCTCGTTTCGTTTGACTGAGAATCTCTCTCTCTCCCTCTCTCTTAAAGAGCTGCTACCATGCTGTCTTGATTTCAAGTACACTCATATTACATTATAAAATTTATTATCGTAATATTAATTGAAATACAACATTTGCATAAGAAAGGTAGTCTTATGCTGATACTCGTTACTCTTTACTAATATCTTATATTAGTAAACTTGACAGAATTGTCCTGGTTATTCCGTGAAAAAATATGGCAAAGCCAAGTATTATGAGTGGAAGAAATGAAAAAGTTGAATATCTTTAAATTTACGAGTAGGAAAATTTGTAAATTTCATGGGTTCTACTGCTTTTTTTGTATTTATTTCATGTTTTCCATGAAGATATTCAACTTTTATTTCTGTGAAAATGCTGTGTCGAATAGATATATCTTATTTTATCAAATATCAACTTTCAAAATGAAATATCATATATGAATGAGGTTTAAGGCTCAACTCAAACTACCTCGACTCAAATCGTACGACTCCAGTCTCTCGGCCTTACGACTTTTTCACTCATTGTCACTACTTCAGTTCCATGCTACTCCATTTTCTAATCATACTTTATTAAAAATAAGGTCTAGTTCGTCACTAATTTGCATGTAACAAATTTCATGATAAATATATTGTCTCATCTAATTCGTATTATTGTCTTATCTAGAATGATAAAACATCACTTTCATCAAAAATGTACAGTACTAAGCAACTCAAGTGGAGGCTAGCTATATGGACCAACATGTCGAGTCGACGCTCGACTCAGTCTCACAGTTGTGAGTTCGCGGAAACTAGAGTCGACTGGTCTGAGTGCCACTATTTGAAAACACATGCTACGTTGAGAAGAGACTAGAGTCGCAGTCTCTTCTCGACTTGAGTCGCGAAAGTGCAAGTTGAGCCAAAGTGTATTTTAAGGCCAACGCACGCAGCAACAGACAAACGGAGGAAAAATCAAACGTTTGCTCTCAGAAGTGAGCTGAAATGAGTGAATATGGATGAAGACTGTCGCAAGATTTGAAGACCTGGAATACCTTGTTGAATATTAATCATATTAACCGGTGTACTCATCAGTGTTACTTATTACTTTCTGTTGATATTGTTTTTTGCTGCTTTCTAAATTCATATTTTATGCTGAGATAACTTACTTCTATAATTCATGATCACAGTCTTCAAGTATGGACTCGGCTATTATTTGGCCTTAAAATACACTTAAAATATTCATATGATCTGAATATTTGAAGTTGATAAGACCTCATTTGCATTCCCCATTACAATACAACAAAAGTTGAATGAATGTGTAAAACTAACCTCAGATGCACATCTCTTCAAATAAATAGAAGTTTAAAGTTGAGATGAGCATGCGAAGATCGAGCTGAATGTTCCAGACAACTTGTAATTGACCTTATAGCAGTTTCCCACAAGCAACACTCAAGCTAAGAAAGTTCTCTGGTATACTTTAAGTTCATTACTGCCTGCATGTATGTAATCTGGAAGAGATTCAGTGTTCAACTGAAATAACAGCTAGAATAGTATTCTCACATTCTGCCAGAATGGAAGCAGCACCAACTCAGTAATGACCTTGGAAGAGGGTCTATTATTACTGGGTCATAAAATTCATTCCTGGAATCGACGTTCAAACACTAGCATAATACAGAGATATTAAATTGAATTTATTGCCAAAAATTACCTATACATATTTGTACAATATTAATTTAAAGAGTATACAATACAAATAGACATTTTTATTTATTTATTTATTGATATACATATACACATTGATTTCAACTTGAGTATAACAATATTGTAAATGTAATATTTGGCACTGCCAACATAAGAAACCTTGTGTGTTGGCAGTGAGTTACAGATTGCAGTTCACTTATTCTGCTTCAAGTACTTCATATACAATTCAAATTTATAATGTTGAAGAAAGTATTACAGTAATTTACAAAAATCGCAAAAGCTTTGAAAAAACAAAACATAAGAATACTACATACTATATGATAAAGTGATATCCAATTAATTATTGTGACGTCTTGAGGCTATCATGACAGTTAATCTTTCAGAAGGAGGGAATAAATACAATAAAACTAAACTCCTGTAAGATTATGTGGGACAATATTATTACATACCTGGTTTAAGAACCTGAAACTGAAAAACCATCGTTCACAGTTTCTAGTAACAATGCTTGTTGGGTACAATACTATACTTCATACAACTATTTTGAAGAATATATTCTGCTCAATCCAATATTCTATACTTTTAAGTAAATTACGTGAGATTTGTTTATCTATAAAATTGTTTGGAATCTTATTTATAATGTAGCTGCAATAATATGTAAATTGTTGCCTGCATATGGTTAGCTTGATGAGTTCTGTGTTAAATCTATTGTTAGGACGTTAATCATGGGGTGAAATATGTGTAGCGAAATTCAATTTATTCTTATTAATATAGAGTATTATTTTTTTTCATATAATTCTGTCTTATTGTCGGGACCTTGAATTCAAAAAAAAATTCCCTACTAGGATAGAGTCGTGGTTTCCCTAATGCAGCTCTTATAATATGATTTTGTAGGATAATAATAATTTTTTCAAATGTTTATCATATGCAGCTCCCCATGAATAAATTAATGTATTGAAATAATGAGTGAGCATATGCTAAGTAAATTTTCCGTTCAATGTCTTTGTTTTTTATTCTATTTATTTTGTAAAAAATGTAAATGAGGTATTTCAACTTTGAGCACAAATAGTCAATGTGTTTGTTCCATTTCATATGTTGATCTAAGAGTATACCAAGATATATTGTGTGCACACTTTCTAATTTTTTATGTACTTCTGTATTATCCGTAGTGTTTCCATTGCGATTATTTGTTGTTCCTTCTGTAAGATTCGAATCTGTTACTGGTTGTCCAATTATATTGGGTGGAAAGGTGATATACTTAGTTTTGCCAGCATTTAAAGTCAAGATATGATCTTGCAGCCAAATAGGAATACAGATCTATTTGTATTTCTATTTATATTACAAGTAGCCCTACACAGAGAAGAGATACAGAGATATTCCTGTATTATTGAGTTCGTAGGATTGACAGATTCCAGATAAACACTAGCATAAATAGTATTGTTTCTGCGGCTGGCTGTATTATTATTATTGCCTTATTATCACAATCTTCAACACTCTTGAAAATCTCACCTAATCCTCTTTTCTCGTATTCAATCCAAAAGCTGAAGTGAACTCATATGAAATCCGTGCGCTTCAGCCAAGTAGTCGGATAAAGTTATCCTTGAAGTCATGTGCCAACAATGCTGAAGAAAGATATGGGGAAAGTAGCATATTTTGTATTGTATTGTATCAAGACTATAAACTGTTGTTTCATTTGTAGCCTTGTATGAGACTTACTATAAAATAAATCAAATTAAATTTTACTATCAAATCGAATCGAACTCCAACCACTTTGGGCTTACCATGAAATTCATTATTTACAATTTTAATAAAGACTACCTGAGAATGTCACAGCCATTTATTTCACTCGAGTATGAGAAAGTAGCGTATCCTGTTTTATACAACTCTGTGAACTTACAAGATATCTTATATTCTGGGTTAATGATCAAAGTAATATTGATTAAATAATTTAAATATTAAATGAATAAAATTTAATTATATATTATTAATCAATATTATGAGTTTGCTCCAACATTTGTTTTATTCTGTATTTATTATCTAGTGGTCTGTTTTCTATTTTGTAATTTATTGTTTTTGTTTCTGTACTTATTGTATGACGATTGTCTACATATAGTATGTATCATTCGTGACAAGTAGTTAAATGTGAGTATGAGAAAAACAATCTGGGGAGTTATTGCATTCATCACTTTTCAAACATCGTTGAAAACATAAAATAGAGATAAATGTTGTCTTCTCAAATCTAGAGCTACACAATCATTTCTATGCAATAATACTTGAAATGAGACAAGGCTTATAAGAGGTTAGAGTTACCTAGAGAATATCCTCATATAATAATAAAACTATAACAAGACATCTCATTATTCAATCATCGATGTATTACAATTTATTTTTTTCCTGAGGATGATGCACATATGACTTCTTGGCTTGTGCGTGAGTAATGAGACGGATGATTATGAAAGATGATCATTGTGTAATCTTTCTAAACTCCAATTAACTAATCAATATCGGGGACCCAGCTTCGCTGTGGAGTACAAAGGCATAAACTATTTATTACGAAAGAAGAAATTATAATAGCATTCATAGTTCATACAGAAAATGTTCTATCTAATCACAGTAAATTGAGATTAATTCCCAGAGGAATTCAAAAATCACAAAGGCCCAGTTTCACAAAAGCCAGATAAATTTTAATCCTGATTAATTTCACGTTAACCAAATCAGAGAAGACCATTTCAAAAAGATGGATCTACTGGAATTAATCAGGATTGAAAATACCCGTCCACGTGGCTAATTATTAGTTAGCATGGAATTAATATTATATATATAATATTAACTAGCATGCAAAGAGCATAAATATAAAACCAAATAAAAATAATTTAATGTATTCAGGAAATAAGAGTTACCAGGCGCATGAATACCTAATAAATTTGCATGCACCAATAGTAAAACGGCAGTTAATAGGCGGCAACTGTAGGCCGATTCAAAAATATTTATATATATTTATATAATTGTAGTAGATTTCGTGTAAAAATTTGTGTAATCTATGTTATCAATATGGCTCGAATGCAAAGAATTATTAATCATATAATCTAAGCAATATTTTGGCATTTTTTGTAAGATCTATTTGAATTTAATGGCGGAGGATTGAGATATTTAAATTTTATGCTAATTTGAAAGTCGGAAAGAGAATCTGTAAAACTTGAGAAGGACCAACTCGCCACCAAAAGACTCGCCAGCCAGATGCCACCATAAGAGGACCCCAAATATTTTAGAGCGAAGTACCTTATTAATAATTTTGTAAAAGTTAAAGTTAAAGTAAATTATTAAATTTCTTAAAGACTTCGTGATGCTATTGTGAAGCAGAAGTCATTTTTCATTTTATTAAATTTATAACCCCTGGAGGAGACGATTCCGGCTACCATATTCCCGGACCGCATGGAGTTGGATCGACATCGGCGGCTTACAAGAAGATTTTCGACACGTGAGTGATTTAAATTTGAATTTAGTGATGGGCGCCCTAGTGCTTCGAAATAATCTGATGATCAAAGCTAGCTCGCCGAAAGGGTTATTATAAATTAAGAAATTAATAAGATTAATACTTGCGCAAGTAAAATTAGTATTAAAGGTATTTAATTGAAAAAAATATATAGATCAATACTTTTAGAAATTTCTATTTAATCAAAGAAGTACGAAATCTAGGCTATTAAAACATATGCATACAATATTTAATTTTTTGCAATACAATTTGCGATAATCTATCATAGTTCTAATTCACTAGATGAATGGCTCTACCTATTCCGTCAGGTGCCGAATCTTGCACCCTGAGATAAAAATATATATTTCGATACAAATAAATCTACTAAATACTAGAGATTTTAATATATAGATATATTTGGATTATTAGTGGCTAATTTATCAAGCTGATCTTAGAGCACATATTTATGATTGAATTATCCAAGCAGACAAGTATTAGCAAGTACATGTCACAGCTACATGCCAAAGAATGCATATGATTTCAAGATAAAGGCACATGGTAATGATTCGTGCCATAAATCTAGAATATAAAGTTAGCCTGTGATATTTTTATTGATTTCAAATATTGTTCTATTTTTATATTATATTTTTATCGCTCTATATATATTTTTTGCCTCGACTGATCTTTGCATTATTTGTATAATATATGTGTAAAATTTTCATGGTGTGCAATTTATTTTATATTCCTCATCTCTATAGTATAAGTATCATTTATATATATATATTTATTATTATTGAATTACAAGAGTTATTGGAGAAGCCCATATCTAGGCCTATCAAGATTTTTTAAGACTGAATACTATTAGAAAAACCACGCCCTATTATATTAAATCTCATGCTTTACCGACTGATGCCAAGCAGGAGGCTAATCGTTATTTTATATAAAGAATAACGTGACACCCTCTATTGAAAAACGTTTAGTTTGGAATTTAAAGTTTTTTTATTCGTACTCGAGGTGCCCACAGGGGGTGACTTGAACTTCGTCCTTCAAATTATTGGAAGGGTTCAAGTTCAGAACACATTTGGACCCCAAAAATGAAAATGAAAGGTCAGCAGTGTTTGAAATGACCCTTTCATTAAGTGATATCCTATGTTTTGGAATTTTGCAGACTCACTTGAATATTGTTATAGGTTAACATTATAGTTGGAGGCCTATATACATTGGAGTACTGTGTGAAATTTGTAATAGGTGGTTAGTGAATATGATGAGAGAACATCTAAGAACGAGATTTTCTTGTAAGTTCTTTGAAATAAATTAAATGCAGATGCTCAATGAAATTAGGTACATAGAGTCATCGCAGTAATTTGATTGCCTGATGAAGGAGTTGGATTTGTGGTCTCGTTGATGCTGTGAACTTATGAAATGAATTGCAGCTCGTATGTATAGATAGTCCGTATTAAGGTGCGTACAGATTTACGCGCCGCGAACATGAGCAATTCACTTTTAATCAGTTGATGCCAAGCTTTTTATATCTGTATCTTACCGTTTCTGTAAAAATACAGATATAGGCAGCTGAATTTTTTTTTTAATATAATGGTTGAACATTACAATTGGTAATACAAATACATACCTTAAGCATAATAATTGAACATAGATAATAAATTGAGCATGTAACAGAAAAACCACAGTGCATCCCTCTTAGGCTAAACCTGTGTTGAGGGATGTCTCGCTCTCTAGTTGAGTCAACTTAATTATAATACAATAACAATTTTGAGGTATCAAACAATAAAGTAAAAAAAGTGAATAAAAGTGAATTACTCATGTTCGCGGTGCGTATACCTGTACGCACCTTAAAGCATCGTATCTGACTCCGCTAGAAAGCAATGGGATCTCTCAAATTCTTCCAAAGATGTTATTGCTTCACTGCAGATAATATGGACTTTTCTAGCACCGTATTCGGAGATTAAATGAAAAAACTCACTGTTTGGGGGTTGTTTCAAATTTTTTTAAATATACTGGACATGAGAAACAGAGCATGTAAGAAAATCATATTGAATATTATTAATTGATTCATACTATAAAAACATCATCAAAATGGTAGGGAGAGAAAAAATAAGGAATCCTTGTGCTATTCCTCTCCCAAATTTAAATAAGATCACACATAGTCCAAAATATGTTCAGTCTTGTAGTTGTTCACTTCACAAAATGTTCAGTCCTTAATCATTTTTACATTCAGTAGATTTACAGTAGATTTTTAAATTCAGATGCTTCAAGACCAAACATAGAAGAAATATTTCACATTATTATGAAGAGGCCTTGTATGTGAATTCAGTGAGGAACATGTTGTGTTATACAGCTATTGTGAAGGTGCGTACAGATATACGCGCCGCGAACATGAGCAATTCACTTTTAATCAGCTGACTATATCTGTATTTTTACAGAAACGGTATAAGATATAGATATAAAAAGCTTGGCATCACCTGATTAAAAATGAATTGCTCATGTTCGTGGCGCGTAAATCTGTACGTACCCTTATACTGCTGTGAATCTATACTATTTTAAGATTATTAAAACACAATAAAAAATATCAAGCACCTTTTAATTTCATTACAACAAAACTAGTTTAAATTCTCAACAAATAGCTCATGAAGCTTGGTATCAGCTGATTAAAAATGAATTGCTCATGTTCGTGGCGTGTAAATCTGTACGTACCTTTATACTGCTGTAAATCTATACTATTTTAAGATTATTAAAACACAATGAAAGTTATCAAGCACCTTTTAATTTCATTACAACAAAACTAGTTTAAATTCTCAACAAATAGCTCTTGAAGAGTTGAAACTGGATGTTGTGATAAAATAAAAGGGTTGATAAATTTTATTGTGTTTTAATGATGCGGTACTTATTTACATTAAGTAGTCCTGAAGAGACAACTGAATATTTTGAAATTGTATGATCTTCTTCTTCTTCTTCTTCATGTGCCGTCTCCATGGCGTAGGTTGGCTATCATGATGGCAATTTTCACCCAATGGCAATTGTATGATAAAGTAATCAAATAATTAACTATAAAGCTTGTGCACTACAAATAACCAGAAAAAGATATGATAATGAGTAATTACGCTACGCATACTCCTACTGGGAAACAAGTTTTAAACTCATGCTAATGGATTTGTTCCATTGATAATTTCCACATAATGTATTCATATACACATGATACTAGAATATCGTAGTCCCAGATAAAATCGATGTTGAGAATTCAGTGTGCTAGTAGAGCTCTCAATTGCAAACGACTTGGGAGGATGGAGAATTTGGATTGACAAGCGATATGTCGGTGTGTGTGTAACTGGCATCTGACGTCGTCGGTCCCCGGACCCGAATTTGCATGGCAAATGAGAGTCGTTGGGTCGACACGACACGACACGACACGTCCCCGACCGATCGCCATGATTGCGGCCGTTCGTCGCGCGACTATTCAAATCGCGCGTGACCACTCAGTACGCCAATTGGCAACCAGTACTTACACTGCTGCGCTCATCTCAATTCAACCACAACTACGCAGTTCCACAGCGGCCAAATGGTTATCGGCCGGGTAAAGATGACACTCGTCTGCAACAACTATTGATTCTTTCATACTACTGTAGCATAGTGATACCGTGTCCTGGACTTTGCATAGCATTTTAGTACGTGTAGAGACGAATAATGCATCGTTAACGATATCTTCTCTCCATATGATATGGTACGAGTCACGTCATCAAATCAGATATCGATTGAGCTTCTTGAATCTTAACATCATGAATTCGTCATGTAACCTCAAAAGTTTTTTCTATGGAGAATATAATCTACATTAAGGTCCACGTTATAATGGCAGTGTAGAAAGATAGGAGAATAGCGTTGCCGATTCTCTGCCTTGCCACAGCATTCTAAGGAGGTTAGCAGAACCAGTATATCTGGTGCAATATTAACTTTTCATTCTTGTTTAATCGATTATATTCTATTCAATGTATATTGTTTTGAATTGAATAAAATTATTTTTGATTGATAGATTCTATTTTCGGATAAAAAGTAAATTTCCACTTATTTTGTAGTTGAGAAGTTGATATTGTAGTAATTATTCATATTGAATGAAAAAGACGAAGAAATTGCAAAAAACCACAGATTTATTGATACTTAGAAAGACCGGTTTCGGTTATTACACCATCGTCAATCACTGAGAGTTTATCAGAGAGTTTATCATAGATTGACAATCTTGTAATAACCGAAACCGAAACCGGTCTTTCTAAGTATCAATAAATCTGTGGTTTTTTGACAATTTCTTAGTCTTTTTCATTCAATATAAATTTTCAATGATCGTGTATTCAATTTTCATAATTGTGATTGAGTATTCAATTTTCATAATAATTGAGATGAAATATTTTGATAATCCATTATATTTCTACATCGCTGAAAAAAAGTATCTGGCAACCTTGCGAAGCTGAAAAAAGAAAGCGCTATCTGCTTTGTCGAATGATAGACAAGGATAGCAACATCAATGTTAATCAAATATTGTCATTTAACGTGGACCCCACTATAGCTGAGCCACAAGAATGAGAAGAAAGATCAATCTGTGGCTAAACTGAATGATACAAACAGAATTATAACTCAATGATAATTTAACAAGCGTTAGCGAAATCCCACTTTTGGTTCAATTCCCAAATCGTTGTCCGTCAGTTTGTTTGTTTGTATGTTCCAGAAATTTTCGAGCGCTTTGATCAATCAGCTTCAAATTTTGAAAACATATTCTTCAAACTTTTTTACAGATCAAGTTCGTCGGACCATACAATTTATCGACTCCATCGTCTTGTGTTTTGAGAGTTACCACACAGGCTGTCTGCGCCGACACTTGCTTTCAGCTCATAGAATTTGATCTCAATTAGGATTGAACTATGAAGTTCTATTGATTCACATATCAAATTCAAAGATACAATAAAAAGTTGCGGGTTTCAAAATCAGTACAATAGTTCATTAGCGGATTCTTCAGCTCAGCTGACTCAATAGTTCAATTTCTGTTGAATTGAGGAGTATTCCATGAGTGTGTAATCAGGAGTTAGACTCATAGGATAGAAATGTTATAAGGTATACAACAGGTATGACCCAGTAGCTGGTGCCACCTACTTGCAGAATTTAGAACTACAACAGTAGGCATTCCAATCCACCAATCAGAAGAGAGTATGGGAGCTGGGAGGCGTGGTTTGCTGCAATTGGTCCGATTCTTACTCCATGATTTTGGCATTCCGACTCTCTATCATTCCCGCTCATTTCCGCATACTCCCTCTCTCTCTCTCTTTCTCTTCAAGTAGAGTGTTGATGAGAAGGATATTCCCGAGTATCATTTCCAGAGTATTGACCCATCTCCCATACAGAATAAACCATAAATTTCTATTGATTCACACATATAATATACATTAAAATGTTACAAGTACATGTAATTGTTACAAGTTGCGGATTCGAAAATCAGTACAATAGGCATTAGCGAATTCTCCAGCCCGTCGGGTTTTTTAATTATCATTTATCGACAAAAACAGAGCATTTTACGAACAATATTTATTAATTTATTTGCAAAAAAAGAAGAAGAAGACAAAGACTATAGCAAAATAGAAAAAATCATACAATTATTTCGGCATTGTAAACATGGATTGAAAAGCTAATATGATGACAAAACTTACGTACAGTAGGTAGCGAAATAGACTAGAGATACAAGATCTGAAGGTACTAGACCTGTGTAATAATGATGGCAATAATGATTAACCTTGCACTCAATGGAGAATTCTTGATAACTCCAGGAGCGTTGAAATTCAATAACAGTTTTAGGATTTGACGTTTCCAATGATACAATTATTTGTGACTATCATTGTATTCAACTTTGTCATGCTGTTTTTATCCCTTCCTTGTATTATTCAACTATTATTCCAAAATCCAAATGTCTGTGTCCTCTCTGTTCAACTATGAACGTTCTACTAATAGCCACCTCTAGTATCGTTTTGCAGTTGGAGAACAAAAATCAAGATTGATTCCACTGCGATAAGAATGGCAATCGAGAAAAGTCTGCATTGTTCTTATCGCAACTTGAAAAGTCAACTCAACCACAGCATCCAAGAAAACGATCAAGCAAAGAAAAAGATTCGACTTGGAATGGATTCATTGAGCATCAGGCAAATGAGGAATGAGGCTTGAGAGAAAAGTTGATGCGTGCCAATATTCTCTTCTATACTGATGGATTGGAAAGAGTTGAAGATCGCAGAGCAAATAGAAAGTTCTGTGAGAGAGATGAGGAGAGTTTTTTTTTTTAAATATAAAGTTAAATACTTTTAGACAGACTTACTCTTCGACAGCGGAATAAATCTCTTATTTCAGCTTTGTTCCCGTTCAAACTTCGAAACGACAGATCGGCTCCCAGAAGTTTCAAAGTGAGTCATTGAAAGATTCATGATATTCATTTGTTTGACAGAATCAATAGCTGGACTCCAATTCCTCACTCGAGAGAAAGCTCCAAATCTCGTTCCAGATTTCTTTATCAGGACTTATGGTGAGAAACTTCAATTCACATTTAGAATTATAGGAGCTTTTACAGGTTGTATTTATGGATGCAACCTTTTCGAATGAACCCACTTCCATCACAGTAACAACGAAATTGCGGTACAGTCAATGGAGTACAGAGTGAATCAATTTCTTTGCTAGGGAAGTCATTTACTTGTATAGAAACATACAAAAGTTTAAGAAAAAATGAATGACCATAAATATTGAATGAATTCGACAGCGTATTGGAGAGTGGCTATAACTGGCTACATAGATCTGATAAACTGTTAGGTTAGTTTGAGGACATGATAACAAGGAATTTATAGAGCTGAGGACTATCAACTATCAATAAAATGTTGTGGTGAATATGTGCTATTCCATCTATAAAACTTATAAGCAAGTTTAATAATAATTGGCCGAGCGAAGTGAGGTCTAAGGTTCAAGTCGGCGGTTTGGCATTAATTTCTCTTTATGTTCAAATGTTTATATGTTGCGCATTTACGGCGAAACGCGGTAATAGATTTTCATGAAATTTGATAGATATGTTCCTTTTTAAATTGCGCGTCGACGTATAAACAAGGTTTTTGGGAATTTTAAATTTCAAGGATAATATGAAAGGAAAAAGGAGCCACCTTCATACGCCAATATTAGAATAAAAATCAGACTATAGAATATTATTCATCATAAATCAGCTGTCTAGTGGACTATAATACTACTTGTTCAAAAACATCGCACATCTTCAAAATGTATCTTTCCATCAACGTTAGTAGACAGTTGTCTACTGATTCTAGTTTGGAATTATTGATAGAAAACATTTTTATTTTTTAATGTGATAATTAAAATTGCAACAAATATTATTGAAAATAAACTGATTTATAAAATCATGAAAAGTGAGAAAAGAAGTTTGTAGGTAATCATTATTATGGTAGTTTATTTTGTTAATTTCAACACACTGATTTTTCGCCAACACTACAACACAGAATGTTCTCTGATGGGTTGGTTGGATTGGCGTATCGACCGCAGCCAGACCTGATAACAGCGCTCACACTCACATTCCGGGAAGACACGTCACGGTACGATAGGACAGAGTCTATTTAGAATTTTTCTAGACTTTTTAAATTGATAAATTATCTATCAATTTTCGAGAAAACATAACAACAGGTCAATGTAACTTACTGAGCCCGAGGTCTACTGTTCACAGAACTACTAGTATTTATCAATTCCAGTATCGCAAATGCCTATAATCACTATCATCATCAATTTAACTCGAGAAATTTTATTCAATCCACAATAAAGTTTTGTGTATCTATTTTTTGCAAGATTTATTAGTGAACAGATAAATTCATGCACTTGTTTACACACAAGAAATTTGAATGTGAAGCTACAACTTCAAAAATACATTAATTCAAGATAGTGTTTCTTCTTTCTTCAACTTTCCTTGATCATTTTGTGTGAGGAACTACTTGGGTCATGAATGGATGAGCCGAAGTTCTACAGTTTTCCATAGTATGAGATTAATAGTGGGATGAAAATTGATGATTACTCTCTAAGACCAGTTTTGATAACAATCATCGTGGAAGAAAAGAACATTTTGGAACATTACAAATCTTTACATTTCTACTTATCCTTACATCCACAACCAACATGATGAAAACCCATACAAGTTGTCAAGAGTTTCTTTCACCGTAATATCAGGAAATAACCTAGTTAAATACTAAATATAAAATAAATAGACTAAGAAATTGTCAAAAACCACAGATTTTATTGAAAGTTAGAAAGATCGGTTTCGGTTGTTACACCATTGTCAATCTCTGATAAACTCTTACTCAACTGCACAAAAAATAGTTGACTACTTTTGAAGATTTCTATTTATTTAAAATCAATCTATTTATTCAATCTATTATCAAGTCACCATCAAAAAATTCTGCCTCTGGAAAATGGATGTCCACAAAGAATATCATGGAGTTAAAATCATTCATTGATTGGTTGATTATTGATTCATACAATGAGTACATCATCAAAATGATAGGGCGAGAAAAGATAAGGTAACCTTGTGCTATTCCTCTCCCAAATTTAGATAAGGTTATACATAGTCCAAAATAGGTTGTCTTTTATTGATCCTCAAATATGGTCCTAGATCACATTTTTGAGGTTTTAGTGGTGAGGAATCTTTTCTCTCTGCAACGGATTGTGTAAGTATGAAGAAATGAGCTGGGATCATGGAGACGTCACTGTTGGCACTCCTACATTGAAAGAGTCCTCAAATGGAAATCGATGAAGCCATTGAGACTCATAAATTCAGTCGAGAATTAAAGAGATGAGAAGGACAGAGACATACTTAATGGAAAATTTGTAGCTGCTTCATGTATTATCTGACATGAGGAAGATGAAAGAGAGACGGGAAGGGTGAAGGATAGGGAACGAGAACGGAAGTAAATGAAAGGAGACAGAGCCCTTCGTGTGGAAATATGCCCCGAGCATTTTTCTTGCCGAGGAAATTGGGATTTTTAGAGCGAGATACATGGTGAGCGAAGGATGCTGAGGAGGAAACGAAATCGGAAAGAAGATAGAAGCGGAGTGATTGAGAGAGAGTGGGGCAAAGAGAGAGAGAACGACCGGTGAAGGTAGGTGGTGGAAAAATGGAAATTCCAGTTGTATCAAGCTTGTCAGATGAGCTCACATTTCGCTTGCAATCTTCTTTGGAAAAGCTTCACGTGCTACACCGCCGCATCGCACCGCACCGCACCGTGTAGCATGGCACGGCGCTCACCGAGCCGGACACAAATTGCAGTGTCTCCAGCCCTGTAATCTCTAACTTCTTTCAGCGTTGTTGGTGAATACATAAACATGAGAATCGGCTTCATTATCATCCATCAGGTTCTAGGATGATCTTTGATTTTTCCAGGTGACAGACTGCGTACCAATTCATGAATCCAATTCATTCCAATAAACTCGAACTGATCATCGGAATAAATTAAGATTTCTCATCGAAAACGTCTTTGAAAAATAAAAAATACCTCTCCTTCTTGTGATAAACGTTTTTCGTGAGAAATTTCCTGCTTACACTGAAGTGTTCTTATAGCTCCATGTGGTACTTGATTGGCATCAATTCATCAGATTTGTGAGTCAATTGATCAATTGAATCATATATACATTGTGAAGCGGTAATTTACTTGCCTCACATATGTATAATCATGTAATGCTGTATTTAAATGCCTCACGTTGGGCCGGCAAATCATGTGGTGCTTTTTTTTAAAACGGCTTCACATATGTAGGGTGAATCTTGTATTGAATCAATGGTGTAGAGGCTATAAATTTTGTAATTGCGTGTGTGGACGCTGAGTGTACACCAGACTGATTGACTCACTACAAGATTCAATACAATTGTCGGAATCGCGGGGGCCTAAACGCTCGCTCACCCTTGATTCTTCTAATGACAGATTGTATAATGATGAAATTTTATAAGCAGTGTAGCGATCGCTAAACACTGAATACGGATATCTAAAATTATTACCTGTGAAGAATGAGCATACAAAATCATACAGGTCGAGCAAAATCCCGATGTAGATAATTTACGGGACTGCGTCTTAATAAGTTCCGAAGATAAAATACGGTATTTGGACCAAATATCGTTCAGAATATACTTCGAGAACAGAGTCTTGTCGGGTTTTAAGCTCTATTGTAGGAATTATATGATCTCTGGCTGCATCTGCTGTACAATTGATGTGTTCGCTCCTAAGTCGAGGTTGGTAACAGATAAAAGCTGATATATGAGCAGGTAAGGATAAAGAATAAATATCGATCTGACCCCACTCGCTACATCCACTTGACCTGTTCCAATATCCAGCTTAATTCAATTATTTCAATGATCGTATTCGATCGGTTCTTGATGATATAGAACGTATCAGACCCAATAATTGACAGGCTTAAGAAATAATCGAACTCAGAAAACGAATTACAAAACTGGAATATATTATAATAAAATATATGTTCTCACAGTGCAGATTCAGAATATAATTTACAGATTGAAAGGGTTTAACTAACAAAAATGATTAGCAATTTTCTTGTACTTGCATGATACCATGCGTGATTCGACAGAATTTTACAATTGATAAAAGAACAGTTTTGAAAAAATAGTGAAAAAATGAATTATAAATATTTTTAAAATGCTCGGGGTCGTGGTTCTGGCAGCGGAGGATAGCTAATCAAACTACAAATTCTTAGAAATCTATATGGATAAATTCTAGGCTCTTAAATGCTAAAGCGCTTGTCGGCGTGGCCAATAATTTAACGAAGAAAAAATTTATGTTTTCTGCACTGTAATATTTTTCGAAGCGTAGATTGGGGCCCCTTTAAACTTATAACTCACGTGAAATTCCTTGGTGGTCGTGGTTTTCTTCTTTAGATCAAAAATCGTTTGATCAGCAGCGGGTCCAGGCTTCGGTTTCAGCACGTGGGGAATTTAATTTAATATTTCCTTCACCAAATTAATTAAGGGATAATTTACTTTAAACTTTTAAATTTATCGATTGATGAAAATAAATTTACAATAACAAATAGATTGGCCTAAAATATTGGCTCACAAATAAAACATATAAAATCGAACAGGAATTTTTTACGAATAGGTCTTGGTAACTATAAAGAGATCTGAACGGTGATGATTTCAAAAGGGAAGTGCTGTCTTTTCTCTCAGCTTCTTGGCTAGACCTTTCTTCTGAGAATCTCGATGTAATAATTGCATGAAAAATTGCCATTGGTAGAACGATTGTGACGTAGACGTGACGTCAGTGGCAGGCAGTAGAATATAATTCCTTTAATTACAATAATAATCATTTATGTAATTCTTAAAACTGCTTAATCTTCTAGACATAGTTCCTCTCATACAATGTACATGTGCTAGCGTATATGATAAGGCAGGTTTGTTGTCTGATAGTAGATTAACATGGTTGCTTTCAAACGATCACCTTTTTGGTGCTATTTCTATGCACTATGATTGGCTTAGGCTTGCCAAAGAGATTAATTACCATGTAGTTCAATTGAATTAATCATTAATAAATAATATTCTTATACAATTTTTATTATGTTGAGACTGTTATAATTAATTCTGCCGTTTTATCAATAATATACTGTTCATGCTATGACCTAGTTAGTTACAATAAGACCTGACATATAATATAATTTCTTAAATAATAAATAATTTCAACGATAATACAATATTTTATTTTTTATTCGAAATTCTTGGTCCTTTATTGATAGTTTTATAATTTTTAGGATGATATTATACCTTGCATGAAAACCGGCATGACATTTGACAATACTTGAATCAGTCAGCTGTGTTCAGGCTGCTTTAAACATCTGATCGATAGTAAACAAAGTGTAACCTCAAATCAATGAGCAATCATAAATAATTCGTGCTTTATTTGCAGAATAATTATAATTTTATTGAATAATTTTCTATAAAATATTCGGTACAGAACGGTACTCTTATCTAATATACAGTTACTGATAAGTAAGCTTTATCGCTCGGTCGCTAACTATTCCTTTAGCAAATTCTTTCATTTTAAAAGGTAATCACAATTTTTCTCTCTTCTCATGAGATCTATTTGAAAGATTCATCACAACATCCAAACTTGAAGTCTGAAGTCGGAGTATATCAATGAATTACATCCAAATGACATAGTAGGGAATTATTCTACCTCAGAACACGAATTTTCAATTCACTGGAAATTATTCCACTAGGGCACGAACAAAACGGTCTGGTCGATATTTAGATTTCAACTCCCTAGCGTTCCCCCCATATCTATTATATCGATATCAATGACTCCAAATGTTTCCATCATTGCACAAATGTTAAGTGGCTTCCATCGATTAGGACTTTATACATTATCATACTTATTATCATTAAGGTCCACTGCAAATAGATATGTCACATATCACACCAATTTAGAATGTTTGAGGAAACAGTTGATCTATATAAGCACTGAAAAAATGAACCTTATTCCGGACCACTTCCTCAAAGACTCTAAGATTTTTGGAAAAACTAAACTAGAAATAAAAGCCTGGACATACAGTAACTTTTTCTTCCATATCGACGCATGAATCTCGATATTTCTGCTCAAACAACTGTTTGCAAGGCCAATTCTTTTAGATAAATTTGTTGAAAATGGACTCGCTTACAATTTTTGTACATTTTTTCTCTCTTTTTTCCTACTTTTCTCCAATACTCGTCCCTTTCCTTCTCCTCTTCACCTTCTTCTCTTATTTTTATCCCCTCACTGCCTATTACATGGAAACCATAGCTGGGTATTTCTCCTCCTTTCTTTCTTTTCAGCACACCCCACCATGAAGTCTGTTTTTGTATTTTATTAGAAATTTATTTTTGATTGTGATTTTTTTGTGTTTTATTTTCTTTCACGTATATTGTGTTGATTTGAATAAGATTATTGATTGATTGATTGATACCACGAGACCTAATACAGGAGGTATATAGAAGGTCCTGTATCGATCTTCACCTCGAGTTGTGTTCACACAACTAACACTTCTTTTTTCAGATCAGTTATCAATTATTCAGATCAGTTATCGATTATTCATGATTGTTTGAAATGAAGCTCTATTAAATGAAAAACACTGAGTATCCAGAAAGTATAGAATTCACAATGATGCTATCTCCAAAATAGCTATAGATTGTACACACTATTTCATATCACATCTTCTTTTGATAACTTCAACACACATGGATTTAATTTTGATACATTGATTAAAATTTCAATTTTGAATAATTTTTCCAGATACTGAACCAGAATCTGTAATCGATAAAAGGAAAGTGGAGAATGGATTTTGGAGATAGAAAGGATAGGGAGACAGGAAGCGGGAAGAAGAGCCGGAAAGTTGGGACAACATCCTTGAAAATTAAGGACAACTTTGCCAATGAATCAGCGATGTCGTCAAGACGCAACTCGACAACATGATTAATATTGAGAGCATCTCGCAAGTGGATCCACTTGACGGCGATGTTTGCTTCATTTCCACCTCAATATCGTCATCATTAGGTTAGGCCTTCGCCACATCGAGAGCACAGTTCAATACGCTGCTGCGTTAACACTCCGCTCTCCACTCTCGACCTAGCAGCTCCAATTTATTAGCGTGCATTTCTGAGACACGTTTATGCCCTCTTTGAAGCATGATTATTCAATAGCATTGATAATGCAGGAGATGTGTACAGTTTGCACTAGAGTTTCATGCAGAGTTCATCGAATACAAAAAAATTTATTCTCATACAGATTCAATACAAAAACAAGATGTAATGTGAATACAAACCAAAAAATACAAATTCTCAAAATAGTATAAAGAGTAAATTGGACATTTTTGTTTAAACATTTCAATATTTCTACACTTAACAATGTTTATTGTGGATTCCTACTGGCTAAAGTAAAACTTGACCGCCAGAAGAAGTAGCATTTTTAAAAGGAGGAATGACAGAGCAGAATACTGAAAATTGAAAAACAAGTATTGGCATTTTTGAAGCTTCTCATTCTCAGGGGTCAAGTAGAGACCAATGTATTACGCTATGTTTACTTTCAACGACTACTGCTTTATTTCTTTAGGATACATTTTATGAGACAAATTTATATTCTCATCAGTTATAGAATAGACACGCTGGGAAGTCTAGCCTCTGAAGCCAACATCTACTGCATATATCATATTGTGACGTCAGATCGGATAGAAAACTTTTCTGCAGAGTTTATTTACATTGTTTTCTATCCGATGCTGATGTCACGATATGGTGATATGGCAGTAGATGTTGGCTTCATCGACTTTCAGTATGAATATACAATGGCCGTGTCTATTCTACAACTGGTCTAAGTTCTCATCAACCTAACATTATATTCTTTGAGCTTTGATCTAAAAACATTGTTTTCTTTATCACTGTTATGTCTCATCTTTTATTTTCATTATCTACTTTTTTCCCTTGTCATGAATTATGTTGATGCAAAAATTATATCGGTGATTCTTCCTCCCATTTTTTCGCAGTTTGAACTACTAATTCAGAATATAAGTATATTTAAAGAGAGGGAATGCTTCAATTATTCAATAAATTTATATGATGATAGTTATTGAGTGTGTGTAGGCTTTCTCTTCTCATATATCACTTCCCGGTTGAACCTCAGTTCCTGTTCACGGACAAGGGCTTCATGAAGCATTTTGTGAGCAGTAATTGTTCACATTATTATATTTTATTATGAATGATGGTAAATTTTCTCAATAATTTCCTCAATACAAGGTATGTAGCTCTACTGAGCTCTAAATTTAAATGAATCAAGATTTGTTTAAAAACTACATTCTTGAAAAATATATTTTTATTCTTAATGTGGTATATGTTGCTCTATTGGCATCTCTGAAAGCATTCATCCATAGCATTTCTCCTATAATCTATACATTTATTATTGAGCTATCAATCAAACTTCCTGCATCTTCCTGGATGAATTTTGAAGTGGAGGTGCTTCATTAACATTTTTGACACACCCAAAATGCTTACAATATTTTATCGATAACTGCCTGAAAAATATTGCTAGTTCAAGTTCATCTTTTCAATCGCATGAATGAACTTCTGGTTCACAAAAGAGTAAATAAACTCTTACAAACTATTCAAGTTAACTGTAACAACTCACTTCCTTGTTCATGGCTATGAATATGTTCACGGAAAATGAAAATAAAAGTACTCTTGAAAATAAAATTAGATGTTGTGAAGGTTCTTCGATTTTTAGTTCTCCAATCTCTGATCTACAATAATTTATTGTTTATTTATAATTTTTGATTCAATGTTGAACACTATAGTAGCCTGTATTTGTGAGAGCTCTGCATTAATAAGTGTCAAAAACTGGATGTTCGTCTCTTTCATGTTACTCTATTCTACATAAATATTTCATGAACCAAAAAGAAGTAGAATATCACGGCTGAAAAACATGTGTACCTGGTTCTCCAAGACTACAACAAAACTTTTTAGGATGGCTGTAAATAAGATATCCATAGTCAGGCTAATCGCCAATATTCGGAACGAATAAGCTCTAGCAGAATGAGGAGATTTCATTAAATATTTTAAAATTCATGTTGAAATTTGTAGATTCGACCACTAGAAACGGGTAGTGCCTCTACTAGCGCAGTAAATATCAAAAGTAGAAGACGGACTTTCAATTTTTGGCGAAATTGTATAATGAATGGGAAAGTTCATCAGTCACAGAGAGCGGAGAGAAAAACCGCTTGAGGTTCCAAGAATGGGGGAGCTTATTTTCAAAGAGAATGCTTCTGAAGATGATCCCAACCACAGCGCAATATCGAGGGGGTTAATCACTCGCCAAGATCGCAGGCTTCTCCTCGGGTCTTGAGACTTGAAGACTGATTCGGCCAGAGAGATAAAAGCGGTCGGAGAGCCTAATGAACTAGTGTGGGGAGGGAGGGGCGTGCGTGTTAATTTCAAGATGAGTAATAGTCGTGGGAGGAGAGGAAAAGAGAGGCAGGATAAGTTTGCAAGGAGGACTAGTTGAAGAGTCTCGAGACCGATAAGATGCAGCTCGCCTCGCGGCTTCTATCTCGTTTCGCCTCTGCTCAGAGCAGCATTTGTCTGATCATTGAGACTTCCAACTTCCAGAGTCCAAACTGAATTATTACCATGTAATGCGATCCTCAATACTCGCTTCAAAATCGACCTCAGTGCACTAGTGCTCAGTGCTCCCCTTCACGCTTTGATAAGATTTACTTCTCTCCAGCACTCTCTCTATCTCCTATTCTATCTCCTTTATTGATTCCCTAACTATATCTATCTCTGTCTCCTTTATTCAATTTTCAGGTCTGATGGCTGCGCAGTGCTCTGATTCAACTTTCAACGATCATCACGACACTGCTCTTACCACAATCATTCATGCTATTATCTACTTAGTTGAAAAGTATATTACAATGGCAAAGTAATGCGCCATATAAATCATGGGCCAGAATAATAGAGAGGACACATTTCCAATAAAATCATTATTTCGGGTTCACGTTACATTCTTCAATGAAATTTATTATGCGATTAATTGGTTTCCTAAATTTATTGTATACATCCAATCAATTATTCACCATAATGGTTCAAATGAGTGATAAACATGGTTTAATGAGTGATATAATAGAATCTCTAGGAAATCATGTTATCTGACATGTTATAAGACTGAATTAAAAGAAATATATTGATGATAAAAGGAACAATAAGAATTGGAGTAACATACAAGAAGGAGGATTGGAAAAACCTGAAGAATTCCATCACTTTCAAATGAAATTACTTCTATGAAAAACACAGATAAAATTTGAAATTTTTATGATAAGATATGTGTCAGTCATCTATCGAGAGTAAGTTATGTATTATTTTTTTTATTGCATATGAGCTAATTGCTTGTGTGTGAGTAATGAAGAGTGAGAGGATGATATGATGAGGTAATCAAACTTCCATGCTTACCGGCAGGATTCGAACTCACAACAAGCAGCATTTTTTATTTCCCATAGTAGATTGAAGAATGAACGACCTAGTTGTGACGGCTATCCTGGATTCCTTTGTTCCATAGATGATGTTATTTCCATATCCAATCCTTTGCCATCAATGAATTATGAGTGAGTGACCAATGATACACAAATAATTGTATCAATGGTGGAAATTGTCATTTTTCACCATGTTTTTGTATAATTTTATGTAGAGACTATATTTTGTTTTCTAATTAATTGAACATAAATATCATAATATGAATGAACCGAGCGTTGATAAGGAAAGAACGTCACCTCGAAATATGACAGAGCTGTGCTATCTTGGAGTAGCGCCATCAAATCAAAAATGTATTCTGCCCGATTTATGCGATTTCATACAGCAGAGTCCCGAGCTTGGGCCCAAATTATGGCGTCCCTAATATCCTTCGCTTGCCGCGTCTAATGTATCGTTTTATTAGTGCCAGAATTATCGCATTAATTCTGCTCTAACCGACTCCAGACTAGCACCCTATTCCTTACCCCCCCTCGCTCCTCCTCCTCCTTCAAGCGGCCATTCCTCTGACCCCTCCCCCCCAAATGCCACCCTCCAAGCCGGTCACAGTCCCCCTCGCTTTCCCCCGGGCTAGCGCAGATTACCGAAAATAATTAAAGCCCTCTAAATTGCAGGGCCCGGCTAATTCATATGAATTAACACGGTGAGGATATACTGGAGTCTCTCCTTGGAGCTATACAGTAATACAGTTTCTTGTAGTTGTTTGGCTAGTGTTACGCTACATGGAAAGTTGCGCTACTGTAATGAGTGTCATGTACAGTCTCCACATTTTAGCAGAGTTCCACTAGTGTTTAACACTCAGCTCATCTGGATAAATAGTATTACTATTCTAGAATAAGAGTGATAAATGAAAGCCTGGATGAAATTACATTTTGATCAAAAAATTGATATGAGTATCACATGAGAGTATCTCTATGAACTCAATTCGTGAAATTTTTGACCGAGCGAAGTGAGGTCTAAGATTCAAGTCGACGGTTTTGCATTTCTCTTTATGTTTATATGTTGCGCATTCACGGCGAAACGCGGTAATTGATTTTCATGAGATTTGACAGTTATGTTCCTTTTTAAATTGCGCGTCGACTTATATACAAGGTTTTTGGAAATTTTGCATTTCAAGTATAATACAAAAAGAAAAGGAGCCTCCTTCATACGCCAATATTAGAGTAAAAATCAGACTATAGAATCATTCATCATAAATCAGCTGTCAAATGGATTATAAATTGCATGCAATGAAGCATGCGATTCAACTCTGACATGCGATTCTACTCTGATCAATTATTAGCAATTATTATACAATCACTAGTAATTTTGTAAACAGTGGACCTGGCGCAGTTATAAATCACTTCTTAGTCTCTTCTAATACTGTCAATCAGAGTAAATTTTGTCCTGTCCTGTCAATATTCTCTAATATAATATTATAATATTATATATAATATTCAATATCTCAATGTTACTTAGTGAGAAAACAGAGCTGTTGTGTTGAATATTTATTGCATGCTGACAGGCATGCAATTGATAACTTGAAGTAGCATAGTATTTTCTCCCGACTTTTCTCTGCTTTTAACTCGGTAAGCTTTTGATGATAGTAGCATAGAGCTGTTCACATCAAATTATTAGCATTGTCGATATAACAACCCAAACAGCCATTAGTCGTTTATACACTGATATCTCGCCGACACGACAGGACAGGACAAAATTTACTCTAACAGTATTAGAAGAGACAGTGATTTATAACTGCGCGAAGTCTACTGTCTACAGAACTACTAGTGATAGTATAACTGCAAATAATTGATAGGAAAAATAATTTCCATGTAGGTTTTGTTGATAAGAAGGCCCAAACAGGGAATAAAAATAACCCATTTTCAATTTTAATGTGAAGAATTGTCTGAATGAACAAAATCTCTTTTTCTCAAATTATTCTCCCTCTTTGATGATAATTATGAAATTAATAATTCATGTTCTACATAATAAAATTTTATGACTTGGAATTATAACTGGAGAAATACTTGGTGTGATCGAGGAATCTACAATGTATGTATTAGTCTTCGAAGTATGAGGCTTGTTACAAGTTAACAAATACTTAAAAATTACGTTTTTAATACTCATGAACGAATTGATCAACACTAAGGCCCGCCGCAAAGAAGATCCACGCTAATCCACGAAAAGCAACCCACGCCGTGGGATGTTTTGTAAACCATTGCTAGGCTTTTCCAGACATCTGTGTAATACATGCAATGAATAGTCCATTTGAGGGAGTCAGAATACAAGGAGTCCAACTGACATTTTTCATGTTTTCGAGTTAGCTACAGTAATCGATAGCTGAAAGTGGTAAAAATCTAGTATACAAGAGGTATAAGCGTAAGTCTAATCAGTGCCGACATCTGGTGTAAAATTTTCAAACCAAATTTTCAAACAGCTGTTTATTTGATTAAACAAGGGGTCCAAGTGACTTGGATCCATTGTTTACAGTTCAACTGTTGCTCGTATCCATTAAATTAAATTTAACCTTGATTAAGTCATGTCACCAAGCAAGAGATACCTCAAAAACCAATTAGCGAATCAGATTATATTGCAATGAGGTCATTAATCATTGTTCAATTGCTGGTAAATTTGATAGATTTATGTGTAGCTAGACAATAGAGTTTTGTTTGGTAAACAAGGGGTACAAGTGTGATACTTCTTATCACTATTTAGCTGATAATTGAGGAAGGAGAGCAATTTGAGACATGAAACTGTACGTTTGATTTGGTAAAATTATGTTGAATAGTTATAGGAATAGGTGAATATCTTTTTTATATTCATTTCATGAATGAAGAATAATTAATGTGAGTGAACTTTAGGCTCAATTTTCTCGAAACTAACAATATGTCACTTGGACCCCTTGTATTATAACCCCTTCACTTGTCAGCTGATTGATTATGAATAATTCTATAGCAATGGTTTACAAAACATCCCACGGCGTGGTTTGCTTTTCGTGGATTAGCGTGGGTCTACTTTGCGGCGGACCTAGTTCTACTATCAATGTGGATGTATATGATATAATCACAGTATGACAAACAATAATAATTGTTTGATAAGAAAATGTTTACAATGTCTTGTAATGATATAAGAATAATGCGAAATAAATACATTTTTGAATAGAAAAAAAATGAAATTGAAGAAAATCAGTGCAGTGTCAGCATTCAATTATTATTATTATATTATTATTATTATATATTATTATTATTATATTATTATTATTATTATTACAGTTGAACTGTTGCTCGTAATAATAATATTTCTATGGTTTTTTTAATATAATGTAAAACTTGACTCCTCCAGTCAAACCTTCTTTAGAAGGTTTTGGAGAATTTATAATTCGTCTGGTTTATAATATTTGAAATGTTCTACTGGAAGGGAATCTTCTTATCTTTTGTCATTCTTGCTTTTTTTTATTAATCTTCATTTGTTTTGTTTGTAAGATTTCTTTTTATAAGTGTATTTTTCATTTTTGTTTGTTATATTTTCTATAATAAACTACCTTCTTCTGGGGGTACCAGGACGAAGGAAAAAGGAAAAGGAAAGGAAAGGAAAATTATTATTATTATTATTATTTCATATTAGATGTACATAGCCTATTTCAACAGTATGACAATCAATAACAAATTAAATCAACTGTTGGATAAGGAGATGCTACGGTGGAGAAAATCGGTGCAGTGTGAACATACAGTTATTGTAGGTGGTGTTATCCCATTTCAAGAGCGGCTTTAATGCTGCTTAGACTGATTTAGTGAGCAGAAGTGGACCGAGCAGTGGATTAACTGCAGCAGTGGAGTGCTGCATTCTGGGATTAGACTGACCACGCTTGTCGTCCACAAACCTGTCCGGCTTAATTGTTGCGGTTTCGGGCGAAACCCGGCCACCGATGCTCAATGCTCCAAGCCCTCCGTCTTCAGTCGGCTCCAATAAGCCCAGCCGCTGATTTGCATCTCGAAGACAATCTCTACTCCAGAACAGTTCAGCTCAAACTCCAGGAAAATCTCGATGTCTCCTGTAGGCCGGAGCTCTGGAGTTCTGTTTCCTTGAGGCTGGTGCTCTCTTTCTCATACAGAGTGACACAGAATAACGGGAATTTTTAAAAACGCCATGAAACATTGGTGGGAAGGACAAAAATGTTTTCATTCAAACTAATGTAAAGTTCAAGACTTGCCACTTAAGAATTATTTATAACATCAATTGTCACTGTTTGACAATTACTTCTTTAATATGGTTCCTCCTGCACGAATTCACTCTTGAAATCTGTGTTGAGATTCCTGACCGATTGCTGCAACATTTCAGCTGGGATATTGTTCATTTCATTTTGAATTGTCTGTTATGATTCAACCACAGTTATTGATCAACGTTTTGATTTGAGATAGCTCCACAAACTGAAATCGCTGGTGGACAGATCATGGGACCAGGAAACGCAACCAATCGTGAGATTACACGCTTACTAACAATACCATAGAGAAACGATAGCATAAGTATATATGCCATGGTATAGGGGCGTTTATGTCGCCAACTTTTACTCTTATCTCAAGCCGATAGTCCCACGTATTTCTTTCCCATGCAAGCTGTGACGCTGGTATCTCCGAATTGTGCGGGTCATACGCTCTCACCCCAACAAAACATAGAAATTGACAGTAATCGGCTTGAAATAACAGTCAAAGCTTCGACATAAACGCCCTACCCATGGGATATCTACTTACCTATTGTTCTCTATGACAATACTCACTCGCACAGTTGCCGTTAAATGCCGTGGATAAGGATTTCGCTCTCGATTTCATCAATAATTTTGAATTAATTGAAAATTGAAACATAATGCTTATTATTAAAAAGAAAATCCCTATTAATTTTCCTCTGTAGACATAATTCAAAATGAATCTGCAAT
>NW_024090371.1:0-42172 GCF_014356525.2 Nilaparvata lugens
ATACCAAACTCAATACAGGTGACATCTCAATTAGCATTACCTCATGCTTATAGTAGACGGCTGCATACCAAACTCGATACAGAGTCACGTAGATTTTGTATCATATTTGTAATTATACAATGTACATTTCAGGCTTGAAATGACAATGTAATTTGTTTTTTGGAAAGAGATAGACGCTGCATACAGGATTAACTTAGGTGAGGATTAATTTAGGTAAGGTTTGGTTTTTTGATATTGTCAGTATTCAAGGTTTAGAGTTCTGCATACAGGAATAATTTAGGAGAGGATTTTTGAATCAATTCTTTCATGATACTGTGACTGTTATTCTGAATTCAAAGTTGCGAACGTGAACATGGATGGCAATTACCTCCAGGTAATGTGATAGTGTTGAAGTTTGAGATACAAGGTCCGCAATAAGCGTTGGCGTTGTCATTGGCGTATGCTTTGGTGTCGGCATTGGCATCGGCGTTGATATTGGCATTGGCATCAGCATTGGCGCAGGCATTGGCATCGGCGCAGGCATCGGCGTAGATATTGGCATTGGCATCAGCACAGGCATCGGCGTAGTTATTGACATCAGAGCAGATATTGGCGTAGTTATTGGTGTAGATATTAGTGTAGATATTGGTGTAGTTATTGGCATTGGTATTGGTGTAGGCATCAGCGTAGATATTGGTGTAGATATTGACATCAGAGCAGATATTGGCGTAGTTATTGGTGTAGATATTAGTGTAGATATTGGCGTTGATATTGGCATTGACATTGACATCAGAGCAGATATTGGCGTAGTTATTGGTGTAGATATTAGTGTAGTTATTAGTGTAGGCATCAGCGTAGATATTGGTGTAGATATTGGCATAGTTATTGGTGTAGATATTAGTGTAGATATTGGCATAGTTATTGGCGTTGACATTGTTGTAGGCATCAGCGTAGATTTTGGCGTAGTTTTTGGTGTTGTTATTCAATTGATGAGTCACACTAGTTCGAAAATCACCCAAATGTTCTTAACACTCTTCATGGCGTTCACTTGTTGTCGATTTCGAGATTCACGTGATAATTATTTCAATGTTAATGTCTGTGCTGTACCTGTTATCTTAAAATGCTTATAAACTAAAAGAAAATTTTGATTGGGCTATCAATACAATCGAATACACATGAAAACTATTTCTAAGTATATAATCAATATAAAATGAAATTTGTTAACATCTTATTATACAGTCAGCAATACATAAATTGTGAAATTTGGAGACATCAATTACAAATTTTCACTAGAAAAAAATAATTTCATTTCCATTTATTCATTGTTCAAATATTTTATAAAAAGCAAATTATTCAATATTATTAATCATCGTTTGTTGGATACTATAGTTTATTTCGACTTTTCAATGTTCTAAACACAAACTACATTTCATGACAAAACTTTACTATCAATCATTAAACAAGAAATCATTCAAAACATCAATAATATTTTGCTTCAAAGGCAATCAATATTCATAAGTAATCATCTGCATCTATGGCAATCAACATTATTAATCAACACAAAAAATATTATCTCATTACTGCCTCTCTAAGTCATAACCTCTGTTATTCCTTCTTTAGGCAGTAATGGGTTTCCATCTCAAAAAACAATCACATACCAGCAAAATTCTAATCAGCAAACCCCACTAAAATTCTACATACACTCCAGCATCCATTCAAACGATAATCAATCATATCAAAATTTATAGAATAAACAGTTTTAAAATTTAGAAAAAGACATCAATTACAAAAACTTTAGAGAAATTTTAACCTTTAACTCATTTCAATTAATAATATAACAAGACGTTTTTATTCAATGAAAACATTATTCAAGTTAACTTTCATTAATACATCTCATATATATGGCTACACAATTCATTAATACTTTCAAATTTCAAAGTTTATTTATTATAACAAAAGAATTTATACATAAGAATAGATTTCAGCATGTTCTAAATTGAACCATTTATTTTTTAAATAATTTCATAATTTAAAGACTGTATAATAAATACAAACATTTCAAGATTACAATACAAAGATGATCAAGATGGATAATGGGTAAATAAGTTCCCTAAAAAATACAAACAAGAGAAAAATAAAACTGGGTAAATAAATTTCCTAAATAATACATAGAAGAGAAAGATTAATTAGAGCCTATCCTACATGTCAGTACTGAACTTTCATAAGGAAGTATATTTAATAAAAATATACTGAAAATGAGAAATTGGGACATAATTTGCTCTGAAAACCCTAATTACCTAATATGATACCTGAAAAAAAATAGACATAATTAAAATATGTAATAGCCTACATGATGAAAAAATATACCGCAAGCAAACAATTATTTACACTACAATGGATAGATTTTAGAAAAGTTAAGTTTTATCAACAATTTAAAGATTAGGAAAATAAACTACTATTTTAACTTCTAATATTATTTCAGAAAAATACAAATTTAAATGACTATGGACAAAATTGGTTAAGATATGCATCATAGAAGAATTTTACTGAACATTACACAAAGACAGGAAAGAATCGAAATTTGAAAAGATTAAGGGCCAAGGAAAATAGGCTACAGGAAAGAAAAAAGATACAATTATGGACTCTTACCATACGTAGTATTTACGGTCATTGCTATTCTGAATCCCGGCATGACACAGGATTCCTAATCATTGTGTGCTGGGGAATACCCTTTCATCATGTGATTCACAGTCATCATCTTGTAAATAAGCAACTTGAAACAACCTTTGAATACTAACACATCAATGGTGACTTTGTGTTTTGTTTTCTTCAAGAACATAATTTTATTCATGGGTTCATTTGTTTCAACAAAGCCATTTTGCTTACAAAATGTTCACTTGAGAATGCATTGCATACACCTTTTCAATTCTCAGTTGAAAGTTGAACTCATCAACTTGACTCAAAGCAACATTCATTTTGTTTACATTGTTCCTAACCTCCACACAAACCTGTCTCATCGTCTCATGTAATCATTCACTTTGTTTATAGTTTTCCTAACCTTCAATGTAGCAATATCACTTTCATGATAGTTGACTTTCAGTGAAGACAACTCCCTACCTACTTCTTTACTCAATTCTACTATCTCATTAGGGTTGACTTTTTCAACAACAGTAACTAGGCCTACATTGTCAGAAACTTGAAATAATTGATCTTGTATCTCAACACTACTATTATCATGCTTCAATTTGTTTTCATCTTCATGATTATCACTCAATGTTTCATGTACATCTTTCAATAGAAGGTTTATACTAACCTGCTCTAGTCTTATACTAGTACATTCTTGCTTCATATCATCAAACCTAGCACTTTGATCTTGTCTCAAATTATCAATCTTAGCATTTAACTCATCAAACCTAGCATTTTGCTCATCAAACCTAGCATTTTGCTCTTGTTTCAAATTATCAAATCTTTGTGTTAGGAATGCTATAAGATTTATATCATTTTTAGCTCCTACCATACTTGTTTCATTTGATATTTCTACTACTTTCTCATGAATTGTTACATTTGAAACGTTTTCACTTACAGCTACACTATCGTTTGAGTCATTGTTTAAGGTTAGGTCTAAATCTTGTGATTCTTCATCTAAGTTTTGAATGTTTTCACTGGATAAAACTTCATTATTTTTATTGTTCTCCATCTTGCTACTGCGTAAAAATATTTACTCATTAGAACCTGAACTTTCTCGAACCGATTTCTCACTCAGCAGCATCTCCCATTCATAATTCATCAAGATATCTATCCTACCAATAATTTTTATAACCAGGGATATATTTTGTAGTTTGGGTCCCACACCAGGGCATACCATTTGGGACATATTTATTTTGTAATTCTGTCCCACCACAGGGGACATTTGCCATGCTACCAATTTCTCCTGAATCGGTTGGATAGCATTTCACACCTATTAACCTAAGGATAGTTATCGGCTCCAACGTAATAGATTCTTGGTAAAATATGAATGGATCTATCGCCTATGAATGAGAAATCCAGTTTTCAGAGCAAATGAACTTATAATCTTCAGAAGAATTTTGGCAATATACTACACAAATACACAAAGAACAATATCTTACACGTTTAAGCATATAAAGTCACTACAAGCTAAATACTTATCCAGTTTATATAGTTGAAAAACAATGGCTATAGGCTTGTATACACAAGAAACAAAATACACAAACTTAGAACACTATAAACTGTTCAAAACTCAATTTAAAACATTAATAATTCACTTAAACAGAAAAATATTCAGAGAGCACAAAATTACAACACACGCAGCCAGCCATATTTTTAGAGAGAAGGAGGAAGCCTCGTCGTCAGAACAAAACCACATCTCAAAATCATTGTCTATGTCATGGACACGTCACCAAAATTTATAAATTACAAGTTTAGAATTCACATTTTATATTTGTTCTCAATAAAACTTTATTTTGAAACTGTTATTTTAAATTTTATATATCATCTCTATATTATCTGTTAATTTTGTTAACTCTGTTTACAGAGTTTGTTTTTTCAGTGATACCATTGAACATGCAACACAATCATTTACGATAAATTCTCAGTCAAAAAGTTGTCCATATATCGATGACTCTGATATTTACTATAAAGTTTTATAGATCTCGAATTGAAGATTCGATTCCAATCAAGAAAAAATGTAATATTACAAGTTCAAGTTATTAAAACCCTTTCTTAAGGTATTACATACTTATGTCGTGTTTACTCTCATTCCTATTACACAGTAGCCTAGCCTATCTTTTTGTAAAACCAACAAACATTGCTACTGGAAGATATGCCGTAGCCCTGTAAATTGCATATTCTTATAATGCATTTTAAATTGCATGTAAATATTCTTATAATGCATTTGACATTAAACATTTATTTTGTGTTATTACTAAAAATTATTGTTATCTATCTAGATCTTTATAGACTCACAAGTTTTTAATGCACTACAATTGTGCATACTTGTCTACATATAGACACTTTACAAATATTACTATATTACAATATAATATGCTTTTATTACCGTTATAATAACAGTGGAGAGAGAGAGAGATAAAAGAACAGAGTTTCCGATTCTCTGTCTACTGTCTTCTATAAAGGATATCTGATGTAATATTAACTTTGCATTCTTGTTTGAAATAACTAATTATGTTTTATTCCTCAGGAAAAAAATAATGATTGCAGGAGGTTTGTGGCATAAGGTTCTAATCCATCCTGAATGGAGCAAGTCCCTAGCTTGAACTCTTAACTTGTTCACTATTTTAGTTTTTTTTTCTTCCCATTCATATCCAACACTTTCTTATTTTTTAGTAAACATGCAGTCTGTAATCTACCCCCATGTCAGTGTAGAGAGGCCTGTTCATGAAGACACAAAATCCTTCGACGGTGAGTAATGCGTTACTAGTTTTGATCATTGGTCTTAGAGATAAACAATTATTATTCGGAAATACCTAGAATCCATTAAACGAGTCTCATCCCCAAACAAAAACATTCAAACTTGTTTCACTTGCCTGCCAATTTGAAACTGTCAGATTATAGCCTATAACTCTTATGCCCAGTTTCTAGGCCATTTATTAAATCTAATGGACCATTGAATCTTGGACACCACTTATTAAATCTAACTCGACCATTAAACCTATAAATTGTTTTGTCAGTGATTATGTTTAAGAGGGTGTATGATTTCAAATTAAGTTGGTAATTGACTAAGAACTCAATTTCAAATCAAACATCTCTTAACTTATGATGCAAAATTCCCTGAAATTCAAGATCAGAAACATTTATTCCCAGGGAGTTGATTCCCAAAATTCATAAATGCCCGGGAGTTAATGATTATTTTGTATGATAACTGAGAAAACGTCTTTTTTAACTAAACTTATTGATAATCATATAAACAGTTCTATATAAACAAGTTATATTGAAATGATTAGAATAAATAATTATTTATAATAATGATTAGAATAAAAATAAAAAAATAATTATTTATCACTTCTTGATGAGTGTGAGGAGGAATAAGCATTCATTTTCTAATAATTTAAGGCTCCGCGCCACGCTTTTGGAAACTTATTATTGATTCCATTTTGATTTGAATTCTATCAAGATACTTGAATAGATCATATTTCCAAGGAAAGAATTTTTTCATCATTTTTTCGTTTTGATATATTAGGCGCTTTAAAAGCGCATAACGTTCAAATATTGGGAAAGATCCATCCTCAAAATTGTATGAATTTATTTGCTATCATTTATGATGTAATGGATCTGCCCCAAGATTTCAACTTTTGGCGCTTTCAAAGCGCCCAATATATCAAAAAGTAAAAATGATAAGAGTTTTTTCTTGAAATTAGTCAAATCTAAATAAATTGATAGTATACAATTCGTAATACTTTGATAATTTGCCAGTAAAAAGAATCAAAAAGCGTGGTGCACATCCTTGATTATTGTATACGGTACCACTATTATGATGCTACTTCCATTTTATGTCTTGTTAATTAAATCTGTTATACTCATATTCCTAACAGTCAAGTAAGCTTAGTCAACAAAATATTGGGTTTACTTCGTCTTGAATCGCTCAAGAAGTTGAATTTTGGGTTTACTTCGTCTTGTATTGCTCAAGAAATTTAATTATGATAAATCTTCTATTATTTTGCAAAGAAACTTACAATAATTTAAACCCAAAAATAAAATAATAAAGAACATACAAGAATGTTTGCTCCTTCAAAATTTCATTAGTATGTGAATATTTAATTTTTTGTGATAATAATGTGTAATATTCTTTCTACGAAGGCTTGGTTTTGAAGCATCTAAATTTGAAAATATTTTAGGGCTGAAAATTTTGTGAAGTGAAGAACTACAAGACTTGACATATTTCGGACTATGTGTAACTTTATCTAAATTTGGGAGAGGAACAGCACAGGGTTACCTTATT
Source organism: Nilaparvata lugens (assembly GCF_014356525.2). Lineage (NCBI taxonomy): Eukaryota > Metazoa > Arthropoda > Insecta > Hemiptera > Delphacidae > Nilaparvata > Nilaparvata lugens. The sequence goes on from NW_024090371.1 coordinate 6,953, forward strand.
TTTCCTCTCCCTATCATTTTCATGATATACTTATTATGATAAAGAATAAAGAAGGGGACGCTTTGCTTTAATTGAATCAGTAAAATCGATAGTATTTAATTAATACTATCTAACTAACCCAACTTAAATTATCGATATAGGTGATCACTGGTTCACTCAACGTAAAGTCTAGCCAAATTATATAAAAAATTGATGTAATTTGTGAGCTATTTACACTGCTTTTTTGAATGGATGATTTATTGATTATGATTGTCAAATGTGATTGAAATTGATAAATAATATAAACTATTTAAATGCAATTTATTCCCATGGTTTCTTGGGCAGAGAAATATTACTCAATCATAAGTATCTTCTTAATGGGAATATTCCCGACTTACATTACTACCCTCAAAAATCAGCACTGACTACCCTGGAAATCTCCCCGTCTACTCACTACACCATGTTCCTACCTCACTTTGTTCAAGCAAATCAGTCTTAGCGCAAAACGCCTATAATATAGTCTAATACAAACAGAAGAGATGTAGCACCAAGTGCATTCTGTTTGCATTGGACCATATCTTATATTTGTAGAGGTGTGAGACACTACGACTCTACGCCACTTTGGTGTGAATTGGGTCTTAAGCTTAGTGAACTGTAAGTAGAAGTATATTACAACATATTTATTCTACCACTCCTACCTATCGCTACAACTTGAACATTTTTAATGTTATTTTCAAATTTCATCAACTCATTTTTTATCATTCGATCAATCAATAATATTCGTTTGTTTTTTCTCTTTCAGGCACCAAAACATATTACACAGTGTAGATGGGCGGATAGAAAGCGTGAACATCAAAAGCCATCGTGTGTTACCCAGTTTCCATTCTGCATCTAACAATAGCAACAAAGCATCCAACATCATAACTTTATTATTATATAGTCCAGACAATGAATGCTCAAAAGAGGGTATAGAGAAAAAAGTTTGGAAGACTATATTTGACCCCGCAATTTTTTTTGGGTATTAAGGAGGTAAAAATATCCCCACCCTTCCCCTTGTGATAAGGGGGTGAGTGGTTCAAAGGTACCAGTTTTTGGTTTCTCGCATATAACTCGAAAACTATGTATCTTACGGACATAACTGTTACATACAAAAGTAAAGCTTAAATAATTTCCTACAATATTCATCTCACAACTTTTCCAGTTTTCGAGATATCCGCTCTTAAATATGTGACATTTTTGAAAAAAACACGTTCGCCTCCAATTTTTTTCTATTTCTACTCTTATAACTTTTTAAAAATTGATGGGAAAAATCAATGCAGATTATGAGCTCATAGAGCCTCTTTCAGGGCTTATAACTCTCCAACAATGCATCGTAAAAATCAATGCTTATCGTAGGTTTGTAGAGCAATAAATTCTCTTTGAAATGGTGTATTATTTCACTATTCAAAGTTTCTGTTTCATTGTTATAGCAACTTTAATGTAGGGGATGAAATTTCCAATGCTGCAACAATATTATTATTCATTTGGCAATGAAATTTGAAGCGGGTGTCTGTGACACAATTTTTGACGTTGCAGCTTAATTTTGACTAGTTAGTAGATTAACATAGCAAGTGCACATCTTTATCCCCTCTGTTGGAGGTTTGGAACCACTGAGTTGACACTAGTTGCAATATTGAAAATGTTGCTACATTGCACTATCATTTTTGATCATTTGTTACATCACACAACTATTATATGAATACTTTGTATTGTTGTAACCAAATTGAATCAATTGACAATTCCTTTTTTACTGCTTATTCAAATTTACTATTTGTTATTTTTGATTTTCATTAAACGTCTTTTTTCCTACTTAGTGCAGTCATCATAACTTTCAAGGCCATTTGTAAAGTGCCACTTATATCAATAAATGCAATCATTTGTTATTGTTACATTGTCTTACAATTTATTGGCGTCTACCTTGCTACCAGGTATTTAGTAGTTTTACTCATAAGTTTTATGTGAGTTTGGGTAAAGGTATTGATGAACAACATCAGCCTTCTATTAATTATATTATTTAACATACATTTTATTCAACTTAGTATCAGTCCACTTGAAGTCCCTCATACCAAACACATCAGATACATAGTTTTCGAGTTATATGTGAGAAACCAAAAAATGTTACCTTTAAAACACCCCCACCCCCTCAGCACAAGGGGTGGGGGGGGACTTTTGATATTTTTACCCCCTTACCACTATAAACAGAACTGCGGGGCCAAAAATTGTCTTCCAAACTTTTCCCCTCTATAACCTTTCCTTGACTGCACTGTATATCATCCAGCTAATTTTGATATCACATTAATTAAAAAGCTTCCCTCATAGTATAATTTTTCAATATTTTACCAATTTTATAATACACAAGAAATCAATATATTACCGAGGTTGTCAAAGATGAGAATTTTCAATGTGTTTTGATGTAAATTATTGCAAAAAACTAATATCATGGTTAGCTATGCATAAAGAGGCATGATAGCATGATGTTCATTCTTTACTGAATCGAAATAAGCTGTTATAACTTTTTCGCCCCACTTGGATGTAATGAGCTGGTTTTCGTGCGTCATATGGAGGCCGAAAATGATTGTTTTCTGACCAGGCCGGTAAAAGTTTTACGGCCCTAGGGCTGTAAAATAACCTTGAAGTCAGCTGATTCTGATTTGATGTGAACGTGTTTACAAAATGGTTTATGAAACGGAATCAGTTTATGCTTCTAGAATTGAATAAGTATTCTGCAATAAGATACTATCATTTTATTTGGATGAATGAAATACAAATAAGATATTATAAACTATTCAAATTCAATTCTCAGAGTATAATAGAATCTAACCTCAAACCTCATAGTACTTCGTTTATCACGAAACATGGTGAATAATTTTGGAACTACTTGGGCAATATCCATGGTGCTGAACGTTTTTATAAATAATTTATGAAACGAAATCAGTTTATGCCTCTAGAATTGAATAAAGTATTCTGCAATGATATACTATCATTTTATTTGGATGAATAAAATACAGATAAGATATATATTATAAACTAACCAAATTTGATTTTCAGAGTAGGATAGAACTTCCAACCTAAACTTCCCAAGTCGATGACAACAAGCATTGTTGACGTTGACATTCAGATTGGCCAATTTCAAGTGTGCTAAAACAGCTGATTAAAAAACGTTCATTATTTATGTTTATTATTCAATAATTAAAACATTTATAATAATATCATCTTATTGACATATGAAAGAATAAAAAAGTATAAACTCAACCTCCCACATAATTGAACATAATCTTTTAGGTTATTTAGACAAATCAGAATAAAAAATGAAAATACTGGACAATTGTCTGATATTCAGATTACCTCAGATTTGCTAGAGCTATGACCTTCCAATTTTGCTTTCGGAAGTGCTTAATGAACAATTATTCTCATATATATATTGTATATTTTTCTGTGTGGCGAAAAATAGCATTCGCACCATGGGCAAAAATGTTTTTCCGGCTCTCAATCTTTTCTAGTCCTCGGCCTACGGCCTCGGACTTGAAAACCGATTTCGAGCCGGAAAAGTCTCATTTTCGGCCCTAGGTGCGAAATATACTATTTCGCCACACTTGGATGTAATGAGCTGATTTACGTGCGTCATATAGAGGCCAAAAGTGGTTGTTTTCCGACCAGGCCGGTAAAACTTTACGGCCCTAGGGCTGTAAAATGACCTTGAATAACAGCTGATCGTGTCCGATCTCACAAAAATCATAGAGAGATAATCTCATAATGACTGTAATAATCTATATAATTATGTATTGTGAATCGCGGTATTATGTCTATAATATATTTTATAAATTACTGTTTCATAATTTGATATTTATTTTTGTGTTTTTGATATCAAACAATAGAATACGATGATATCTCCATAGCCTCAACAATATAATGTTGGCTGCATTGTCCATTGTCAGAAAGGTATGTACGGTATCGCAAGTATTTAAGGATTTTTTTCAAAATTTTCCATCATCAATTACCAATTATTAAAAATTTTAAACGTTAGTAGCCCGTCAACGGCCCATCTGTTTTTGGGAAACTTAGAAATCGGTCAAATTTTTTCTAAGTCCCTATGGATTAAAATTAGCGCAAAAGGTCTATTATATCATCAACAGTGCGTTGTAGACGATTTTCGCAAGAGACAAAGAGTGTTCGAAATTCAATTCTGCATCCAAACTATTGATTAGAAATACAATTTTTCGACTTTTTTGGAAACTTGAACATCTGGCAAATTTATTCTAAGTCCCTCTGGATTTAGCGCGAAAGGTCAATTATATCGTTAACAGTGCATTGTAGACGATTTTCGCAAAAGACAAAAGTATTTGAATTGCAATTCTGCACCCGAATTGATCAACAAAAAGCTTAAAGTGAGACTTTTTGGAAAACTCAAAAAAATTTTAGTCTTAATTTATTTGTGTAAAACATTTTCTTTATCTCGATAACGGTGAGTTGGAGACGATTTTTGAAGAAGATAGAAAAGGGGTTGGAATTCAATTCCACTTAGGAATTATTGGTCAGAAAGCCTAAATTGAGACATTTTCAGGGATTAAGTTACACAGGTGAGGGAGGAGGAGACACCTGAAAAAAATGTTTGATTTTCACTTTTAACATTTTCACTTAGGTAGTAGCCCACCAACCTTCCTAACGTTTATTTTAGAAAACATATTCAACGTTTATCAAACGTTGTTTTTATAACGTTTATCAGCAATATACATTCTAGACGTTTATTAACGTTTATAGAGTGAGTAAACGTTTATTTTAGTAAACTTTTCTAACGTTTATTAAACGTTGTTTTCATAACGTTTATAGAATTTATACATTTTAAACATTTATTAACGTTTTTTAAACTTTTTGTGCTGTGTGGGATGAACACTACAGGTTGATCTCCTCTCCCCTGTATTAGAGGAGATTTTGGAAGTGACAATGAGAAATAGACAATGTAAAATAGGCTACTCCAGGATTGTTCGACACTCACAATAGAAACAAAATTCAAGGGAATGCATAGCAAGCTATATTCAAGATCAATTCAAATCAGCTTTAACTGAGAAGGGGTATTCAAGGCAGAGTCAAGACTTGTTTGACTCATGCAATAAAAGCTAAATTCGAACGAATACATAGCATGCCATATTCAATTTCGATTCCAAACAAGTTTGTTAGCCTTGAAAAACAAGAGTATGCTGCTTTCGATTCTAGTATGGAAATTCAAGGGGACTTCGAGTTGAATGTCAAGCAAGATCGTTTTCAGCTGGATTCAACTTCAGCCTTGATTGACAAGTGAAGGCTGCTTCTAATTCAAGCCTTGAATCAAGCCTTACTGCTGACTGGGACAAAAAGTATTCTATTTTCTATTCAATATTATTAATTCAAGTGATATCAATTCACTTTAAAGTATTTGACATAATTAAAGTGTGAGCTCTATCCCGTCCTGATGTAGGATAGAAATGCTTTTGTCTACATAAAAACACTCTGATGAGTTATCTTGCTTTCCTCATTCTCACTATCATCTAGGATACAGCAAATTTAAGGTAGGACATGAATAGAACAGTTACTCCTATAATCTTGAAAACATTTATAGAAATAGAATGTTCAATCTTAATATTATTCCCAAGTATATTTTGTCATTTTAATAATAGCCTCTCCCTCTTTAATGGGCCCTTTTTCCTCTACACACTGTTACTGAACATGTAATTGAGGAGGAACAATTGGTTAAAAATGCATTAAACTGATTTTTGCCAATCCCAGGATCCGTCCCGGGATCCCGAGATTGATATTGGATAATCCCGAAATACCGGGGATTGGAAATCTGTCCCGGGATTGACATCCCTACTGTTGACAAACCACTCTCTGTCTCAGACAGCACCGTATCGCGCATGCGTTAGCAACGGGTTTCTCCCGTTCCATTCAGTCAGTTCTTTAAATGTAACGTTCTTTGTGATGATGGTTACCGAGCACTGTAACTGGAGCCAATCGTCATTCTATTTGATGAAAATATTATTATCCAATGATGATTTATCATTTACTTCAATATAACAATCGATATATTATTATTTTATTTAATAAAAGGAAGAGTACTTTTGAAAAATATAATTAATAAAATATAACAGTTGTTATTTAACTGATGTTAAAAAACACTATAACTAAGGCAGCATATTGTCATTTCAAAACAAAAACCGAACCCTCAACCTCCCCTTTTACATTTAAAACATCAAATAAACATAACTATTTGAAAAACCTCTAATCCCTTCCAGCATATTGCAATTTCAAAGCAAAATCCTAACCTATCTTTCCACTTTTGAAAATATATCAAAAAGCATAATTCTACCTGGACCCTAGCCCTTTCTAGCATATTGCAATTTCAAAGCAAAAACCTAACCTAACCTTATGGAACATTATTAAATATAATCCAAAAAAACCTTACCCCTAACCCCTTCACATTTAATAATTTAGATTTCAGAGCAAAATCCTAACCCCCTAACCTATCCTTTCACATTTGAAACATAAAAAAACATGACTTCAACTGCACCCTAGCCCCTTCTAGCATATTGCAATTTCAAAGCAAAAACCTAACCTATCCTAATAACACATTATTAAATATAACCTGAATAAAACCTAACCTCTAACCCATTCACATTTAATACTTTAGATTTGTTCGTCATCTTTAGAACAAAACAAAAACATTTTGTTCATTTCATGAACATGTTCACTAAAATGTGGTTCATTTCATGAACATGTCCACAAACATGTGGTTCAGAGCAAAATCCTAACCCCCTAACCTATCCTTTTACCTATGAAACAAAAAAAAACATAACTCTACCTGGACCCTAGCCCCTTCTAGCATATTGCAATTTTTAAGCAAAAACCTAACCTATCCTAAAAAAAACATTATTAAATATAACCTAAATAAAACCTAACCCCTAACTATTTCACATTTGCAATCGTACACTACCATTATAACGTGGACCTCACTATAGATACTCAAAGAATACTTTTGAATAACTATGTTATAACTGTGACTGTTGCTGGCCGTTACTCTGTTTCTGAGACAAAGAGAAGCTCCTTACTGTTGAGTGTTGACATCGTTCATGATAGGCACAGAGAAGGATCAGAGGGAACATTCTTACCGACTATTGTTTCGCCTAATGTGTGGTATCACTTATACCGGTAGAAAGCGCTTGTATACGCAAATGACGATTTCTGTCTGAGCTTGATTAGTATTGTTGTAGGGGGACGTAGTGGGGAGTCATTGGCATCCTACACTTCCCTCTCCAACAAACCAGTTCACACCACTCTCTCCCCCAACAAAACAACTGCTGACAGGATTTATGGCTTGAGGCATGCATGCATGTCATTGTTTTGCTAATAATACATAGACTAGACATTCATTTTTCTTATTCTAATCACTTGCTACTCTCAACTCTCCAGATCGCATGAATGCTGCGTCTCCAGTGACAAAGAGGATTAATTTTTATTTCTAATCACAAGAACTAGAAAACAATAAGTGAATGAGTAGCCAGATAAACTGTTGTCCATTATAAAAATATAATATAATCCAAACTTTATTACATTATGTACTTCAATTCAATAATTGAAAAAAATTAAATCAATCTAATTTAATCCATAATATTGCGATTTTGAACTTAAAAATTGAGAAAGAGCATGGAATAATTTTAATCATGACATGTTCTTGAGGTGCTGTGTAATGCAGCATTATATTTCTCTATTATTGTTCTAAAATGATTTTAATAAATGATGTCAAAACTGCTCATTAACAATAATATTGTTTCAGTTACTTTTTTCATTGAATAGCCAAAGATTGTTAACCTTAAAATATATTATTTCAGTTGCTTTTTGTTTTCATTGAATAGCCAATGGTTGTCAACCTTTTTCATGGACTGTACTCATAGTGGAAAGTTCTAATTTTGCATATGAACTAAATGCTGTTAGGCTAGCCGTCTAGCGGGAGATTGGAGAAGAGGGAGTAATTTGAAAATTCAATGAATCTCTCTCATTTTAAACTTATAAGAGTTATAATCTTCTTAGCATTCAGTAAAATAACATCCAGTTTCATTGTATATTATAAGGAGGAAATTGATTGATACTCTTAAAAAGATTTACCTACCCCTGTTATTATGTATGTGTATTTTTGTCGTAAATGTATTTCCTTGCTTGATATAATACAAAATTATAAGTAGAGCAATAAAGAGCAAAACTAAAATCGTAAATCGATTTTGAAATAATCTTCATGACCTTTTAGAAGAAACTTTGAGGCTGAATCTGCTAATCAATTCCGACCATGTTGATAAACTTGAAACGCAAAAAATGCTGTTGATTTTATCATTTTTATTCATAGTTCACTTGGACGCACGGTACGATTCAATCACTTGAAAATATCAAGAGATTGAAGATATTCTCCTTATATTCACGATCTCGGTAGTTCTAATATGGAAAACAGTAGTTGAAGATAAATATTTAAGGTAACTGAGCTCCTATAGGATAAAATTAAGAACCAATCATGAGTTTCTATGATGTATGATCCTCGTTTAAGAGACTCTTGATTAACAGTGGAATTGCGAAAAAATGGTAAAACTTTAATCGTCACTTTTTCAATCGGTTGCAACTTTCTAATGGTATTGAAATCGAAAGTATTGTTGATTGGAGTGAGAAGAGGAGGAAATTCCTCACATCCTTGACTAGATTTTGATTTTATATCTGAATTATTTCATAAGATATGCAGCATTGAATAAATAAATTGTCATTATTTTGTGTATGGAATATGGGTTGAAGTACAGTGTACACTCAACAAAAAATTTCCCATTTCTCTTGGGAACTTGACTCATGATATATGATTTCCAACTACCTTCACAAGCCGAAAAGAAAGAGCGTACGGGAAGATCCGAAAATTGTATCAAAAGTTATGAATGAAATTTCGATCCTTGAGGTGTCCTGAAAATCTTTGAGATAGAGCGTTCTACCTGTTCTCAGATTGTAGAGCACAAAATTACGCCTAGTAGGATGTTGAATTAAACATTTTTGAATTGTGACAATCGGAAGATATTGTTGATTAATACTATACGATTTATCAAAATTGATTTTTCCATGAAATTCTACTCGTTTTGGAAAAACTGTAGGATAGAACTGATTGAAGTTAGAGAGGTCTGAATGATTTCATTTTATTCTGAATTTTATGTACAGTAAAAAAGGAGAGAGACGATTTTTTTTTGTCCAATGACTGGATTTGATTGTAATAGCTCAGAACTGGAGAATGAACCAGACATATTAGGTATTTGGGCCACTCTGTACAAGAAAATTTTGCATGCGAAAATTGGTTCTGGACTTCTCTTATGCATACAAACCCTAAAAAATCAGAACTACAATTAATATAAAATATTGCCTCTTTTTCATGTCTAAATTGACTGTACTAATTATAATGTTATAACGTGAGTCACATATCTATCTTCTATAGAAGGTGGCGACAGGCGCGGATCGCCCCGATCCCCCCCCCCCCACCTATTTCACAAGTGGTGTTTGAAAAAACTACAGTTACTATAGTTCAGTCACTATAGACATCAAAAGGGGCTGTGCTTGCATTTTATATTGTAGATCTGAATTATCAAATTTGGATGCATGAGAGAAGTCCAATTTTGTCATGCAAGATTTCCTTGTGCAAGATACAGAATGGCCCAAATATACCTAAAATATATGGTTCATTTTCCAGTACACAAAGAAATTGCCAATTTCTATATTCAGATAAATTATAGAAAAATACTTGATCTTGTATTTTAGAACATAATCTCCTCTTTTAGTTGCTGAAAACGATTCATGGGAGAATATGATCCTAGTGTAAGATTAGATTGTTGAAAAAATCATGAAATCAAAGATACTTTCCCTAGTACTATTATTCTTTGTATTAGTATTACTCATGTTCATTCTTATAGAACATGATCTAATGAACTTATATCATGGTGCGAATTCTCAATGTTATGACAAGATTATGGAGTTGCTGGTGATGATTAAAGCTAAAAATAAGGTATTTTCCAAAATACAGTCAACTGTGTTGGATGTGTAGTGTGTTTTTGTGAAGTGTTTTTTCGACCATGCCTCCGCGACGCGTCAGGCCTTCGGGGTCGAGAAGAAAATGCCAATACAAAGGATGTGAAAATGTGCAAAAAGACTGTGTAGGGAAACGGTTCTTTTGCTTCCCCAACCCTGATGAAAAACCAGAGTTGTTCAAACAGTGGATAATAAATACAGAGAGCATAAAAATATTGGACTCTGAAGCTAAAAACTTCCTCAATAAAAGAGTGTGTGCCGATCATTTTGAATTATCATCTTTTAGGGATTCGAGGAAAATAAAACTATGGCCCAATGCTGTACCCAAGCCGTGTGAATGTGACTCCAGCTCTAGTGACACTCGTCAGTCAGCAAAACGCCCATTTCAACCATCGACACCTGACAAACCAAGTACTTCTTCTGCAATACACATTACAGATTCGCCGTCAGGGAACCTGTGGGACCCAATCATCACTTCATCCACAGGCCCAACAACAATCCTGGATTCACCGTCCGGTAATAAGTGGAATCAGAGCAAAACTGCAAAACAAATGGAACCACGATCACTAACTGGACCAATCACTGATTCACCAGTGGGAAACAGGTGGACGACGATCAACAAGGATAAGACAAGAACTCTGCCAACATTATCTCCAGGTAAATCAGACTCGCTTAAGACAAATCCAGTAACTTGTAAATCTTCTAAATACCAAACAACAAAACAATTACACAACAAGTCCATACAAGTAGGAAGATCAAAGATTAAACATGGAAAAAAAAGCTCAGTGACAGCCACCAAGAGAGCTATCATATCGCGGTTGAAAAAGAAAATTCCTGGAATGTGCAATGCAAATAGTTTCATAAGTATGGTACAAAGACATGAGAAAAAGTGTAAATTTACTGATTCTGAGAGAAACATTGTAATCTCATTATATTATAAATCTCCAGCATCATATAATTTCTTACGAAAACAATTGAATTTAAGATCCTTACCATCAAGGCAAACAATAGTTAGATGGTTGAGTAACTTGAAAGTCCATCCTGGCTGGAACTTAGACTTTTTTAATCTTCTTTCTAATCGAGTTTCATGTATGCCAGAGACAGAAAGAAATGTCGTTCTCATCATGGACGAAATGAATTTAAAGAGAGGCCTTGAGTATGATTCAAGAAATGATGTTGTGATAGGTTTCCAAAATCATGGTGACACCTCATTGCCTAAATTGGCTAATTATGCCCTGTTACTGATGATAAGAGGATTGAAAGTGAAATGGAAGTTGCCAGTTGCTCACTTTTTCTCTTGTGGCGTTACGAAAAGTGAAGCACTAAAACAGATTGTCATAGAGACCATAACTCAACTTTTCAAAACTGGTCTAAACGTGAGAGCAATAGTGTGCGATCAAGGGTCAACCAATCGCAAAGCAATGCAGTTGCTAGGAGTGTCGACTACTAATCCTCATTTCGAGATTGATGGAAGAACAATTTATCTAATTTATGATGTACCTCACCTAATAAAAAATATTAGGAACAATATGATGAAGGCAGAGGGCATTATGTTTGAAGGTGGTTTAGCTAAATGGCTCCACATCACTAAATTGTTCGAAGCTGATCACAAGAGAGAAGGAGGCATAGTAAAGGCAAGAGTAAATACACGGCTTACTGAAAAACATATCAATCCCGTCGGCAGAGAAAAAATGAATGTAAGACTCGCCACTCAGGTTTTCAGTCACACAGTTCAAGCTGCTTTGCTAACAGCCGCCCAGATGCCCGAGTTTGACCCTGCAGCTGAAGATACAGCCGTGTTTGTGGGCAGAATTAATGATTGTTTTGATGCCCTCAATTCCAAAACACTCTATGGCCGAAGTCTCTTACATTCTGCTTTAAACACACAAAACAAATATTCAGAAGACTTCCTGAACGAAATGGTTGGATGGTGCGATCATCTCAAAGTCTTGACTCAGGATGGGAAAATTAAAACTGTTCCATGTTTTTGGGGTTTGAAAATGGCCATTTTGAGTGTTCTGAAGCTCTGGGAAGACTTAAAGGCTGAGAAAACACCATTCCTTCTAACAGCACGGCTCAATCAGGATCCGATTGAGAATGAGTTCTCCATGATTCGACAGCGTGGCGGCTGGAACCTTGAGCCTACACCTGCACAGTTTTCAAGGTAACTAATGCCATCCATAATATTTATATTATATTAATATATTTATATTTGTATTAATATTTATTTACTTGCTTTCCTAGAATTCAAATTTAGGTATAAATTGTGAATTTTTCCAACATACAGAGTGTTATAACAACTTATTTACAACACATATCGTGAGCATATCTTTTTAAATTAATATATTCTTCTTCCTCAATTACCTTTTTAACTCACAAGACAAGAAATAACATACAGTAACATAATATGCAGTTGCCTATGAAGAGATTTTCGATGTAAAGTCAGAGCTTTTTCAACATTGATTTACTATTATAGAGAAGATAATTTTGTCTGAAAAGATATAAGATGAAAAGATAATGCATTCTCTTGGTTAATATTATATATTTGGGATGAATAAATAAATGAATGAATATAATTCATAACCATGAACATCAACCAACAATTTATTAGTATTATTATAATATAGTCTAGTCACTCTATAAATTGGAGCTTGCAATATATTATTGTAGTTATATTTTTTCAATTATCATGTCTGGATACCTGAGATAAATCCAGAACTAATTTTTTCATGCAAAATTTTCTTGTGCTAGATACAAAGTTGCCCAAAAACTTCGTATTTTCGATTCATTTTTCAGTTTTCAGCTATTTCCGCCACATCCAGTCATCGGACCAAAAAATTCTCTCCCGCTTATTTTTCAGATTACAGTATAAAATTCTGAATAGCCTAATCTTGATAATATCGAGTAATAATATAGAATATGGATCTCAATAACCGGTTATTATAAAAAATTCACTTTATAATGAATTGTTGAAGATGTTCTCATATCAACTATCTCGGTAACTATAAGATAGAAAACAGTAGTTGAAGATAAATATTTAAGGCAGCTGAGGATAAAATTTAGAACCAATCATGAGTTTCTATGGTGTAGGTATCAGACTCGTTTTAGAGACTATTATTGATTAACAGTGAATATTGAGAAAAATGGAACGTTACTTTTATCGATCGGTTGTAACTTTCTAATGGCATTGAAAACGAATATAATTTTTTAAGATAGCTTATTCAATTTACTAAAATTAACCAAAAATAACTTTCAGTTGAGATATTTTTGGTAAATTGAATAACTTTTTCAAAAATTGATATTTTCAGAGATTTTTTTTTACTAGATCAACAATACAATGAAGAATCCATCCTCCAAATCTCATGGATTTATATCTTACCGAATTTGAAATTTTCTGTCCCAAAAATTCAAACTTCAGGCTCTCATATCTCAAAAAGTAATGATCGAAAAAAAATGTTTTCCTGAGAAAACATTTTCATTTTGATAGCTTGATGATATACAAATCGAAAAACATAGTAAAATATAATGAGTAGAAAGTTTATTTTTTGCCTTTGCACAGCCTTAATAATAATTGTTGGTGCATGTCAACAGGGCTTTGAGATGGCGGCTTGCAACAAGCCTCTTGCGCCCAGCTGAGGCATCCAACTGCGAGGCAGATGATGACGAGGTGATGGAGCTTCATGAGCTGAGTGAGACAACCACTGGAACAACAACCGCCTCTACCATGACAGCCGCCCCCTCATCAACCGCTCACAGCAGCTCTAGTGAAGATGATGACGAAGGGGAGTTGGCAAAGCCCTTAAATGATAATGTCCAGTTTCATGATGTTAAAGATGCCAAATCCACCATCTACGTCAAAACTACCCAATACGATGAGGGAGATTCGGTTTTAAGAGCCAGTGCGGTTACATACCTGAGTGGAGTAGTGATACATTATGTGCAAAAAAAGTTTGACTGTGCTGTTTGTGCAAAATATATGTGCAAGGAGAACACCGTACTGGAACGCAGTGACGAACTATTCGTCTACTTCAAGGCATATGATTCAAAAATTGCGACTGATTTTGGAGGTCTGAAGGTTCCTTCAGAAGAATTCAGATCAGTTATTGACATATGTCTAACTATCTTCGAAAAGGAGATAGATCATGTAATTCATAAGCAAAAAGTCAAGAAAACAATTCTTGATATGTGTATGGCCGCAATAGATGGAGGTTTTCCGAATTGGTTCAGGGAGTGTTCTACTCATAAACAATTTTGTGTAGATAAACTGATCCATATAAAACTAAACTATGAGTTGAAAATGAGAATTCGCACCCTGCCAAAGACCGTTCAAGTTAGAAGAAAGCTTTTCCATTAAGGGCTATCCCTAGTGATGAATTTATGTACATCTTTCTTGTAAATATTTTTGTTTATTGATGTTTTTCACTCAAATAGTTTGATCTTTATATTTTCATATTTCGAATAAGTAATTCAATACTCCATATTCATCGTAATAATAGGTATTATGTTTTTTCGACCTTACAAATACAGTAGTACTAGATAGAATAGAACATTGCAAAAACATTCATGATGTGTTCGGCTGTGTGGTCGTTATACTCATGCATGTTATAGATTTCAATGTTGGAAAATTAGAGTTGGGTAGGTTAGGGTGTTAGGGTTTTTAGTTTGGCCAAAGACTGTTCAAGTCAGAAGGAAGTTTTTCCATCCCTAGTGATAGATTATGTGCATTTTTTGTAAATATTTTTTTATTGTGTTTTCAATCTTTATATTTTCATTTTTTAAATAAGTAATTCAATACTTCATATTTATCATAATAGTATATTATGTTTTTGACCTTACAAATCGTATTGGATAGAATAGAACATTGCAAACATATTCATGATTATGTGCGGCTGTATGGTTATTATACACATGCATGTTATAGATTTTTGTGTTGAAAAATTAGAGTTGGGTAGGTTATGGGGTTTATAGGTTTTTGGTTTGGCCAAAGACCGTTCAAGTCAGAAGGAAGCTTTTCCATCACGGGCCAAGCGTAGTGATAGAGTATGTGCATATTTTTTGTAAATATTGTTGTTTACTGATGTTTTTCACTTAGTTTTATCTTTATATTTTCATTTTTTAAATAAGTAATTCAATACTCCATATTCATCGTAATAATAGGTATTATGTTTTTTCGACCTTACAAATACAGTAGTACTAGATAGAATAGAACATTCATGATTGTGTGCGGCTGTGTGGGCGTTATGCTCATGCATGTTGATGTTACAGATTTTTGAATGTTACAGAAGCGTATTCGAGTTTCAAGTCAATCAGCGTTCGTCCATTTGTAAGATTTTTTATCTTTCCAATCGTGCTTCTAAGCTCAAAAGTGTAGAGAACTTATATTTCTCAGCGTTCTCCACCGATCCTATTGCATATATCATCATACTCTAAATCCAATTTGTATGTGTGTTTGTGTGTGAATAGGCAGACGTGTGTGAGTATAAATTTAATGTTAGTGAGTGTAGCGAGTTCTACTGTTCTCCGAACTAATAGTTATGAAACATTTCATAACCATATAAAGTAGAATACCCGTTTCCTGATTTTATGATACAATGGTAATTAAAAGATTTACTGTTATCTTCAAGGATTATAAATAGTTTTCCAAACGAAAATTGTATAATAAAGTGATTGACCATGTCACCTCAATTTAATTAATTGATTATTAATAATTTAGTAAATTAGGTGTGAATTAATTAATTAATAATTTAATTAATTGAGCACCTCCGCTCTGTAATTGGCGCTTGTGCGAGTGTGCAGGACAAGTTTTGTAGGATAACTGCAGTGAACCATAATAACACGATTACAAACGCATCCACTCCTAGTAGGCCTAGACAATAAAATTTTTAGCACCTGGAATTAGGGATATTTTATTTTTTCAATTATATCACCTTCTGCTTCTCATACTGAGTCTAAAAGAATAGTTTTATCCACCTAATACGAAATTTAAGTTTTATATTGTTTATCGTATTGTATGTTGACATTCCAATCCGCTCTCAACTGCAACGGACAAATAATGAGCTGTCTTTGTTTAAAATGAATGAATTGCCTTTCGTGACAGCTATTCTTTGTAAACTACCTTTGAACAGTTGCTCTAGTGAGCCAGGGTGTCAATTTGTAGATTGTAGATTCCAACCAGTTTGACACACGCACATCTGCCAACGCCCTTCTTGCAGAAAGGTGTTGCTGAAGCCTACGTGAACAATAGTATTTCAAAACATTGTTATTCGAGGAGCTATTCGCAAGTAATTGTCAATAAGGGCCTGTCTATTATAAACTGTAGGATATTGAACAAACTAATAATACGAACCTCTCTATAACAAACCTCCACCTAACGAAATCCTCTACACAACGAATTTTTACCTGGTCCCATGACATTTTAGAGTTTTTGCTGCTTATTTACCTCTATTTAACGAATTTCGGACCTCTCAGCAACAAAGTTTTCTCTTGACTTCCACATACAAAGTGCAGTGTGTATAGGAAGCAGACGGTCATTTTCAAGGAATTCTTTAGTTTCAGCAGAAAGGTCAATAGACTTTCAGACTGTCAATAATGGCAATTCAGGTAGGAAGAAGATAGGGTGGTAGACAGTCAATAGAGGGTGAAACACATGTCGGAAATTGAATTCCAAGAGCTTGTCATTATTGTAGACCAGGCAGGTGAACGACTGGACTTTCCCATTCTCGCTTTTGTCACACATTCACAATTCTTTGAACTGACTATGATGATGATGATGATGACTGTGACGAACCTGAGGAAAAGAATCCGCCAGATCAAGAAGTTCTAGAGGCTTTCAAAATTATCAGGCGAGGATTAAAACTGAAAAATAGTGTACCAGACATGTCCGACTGTTTGAATAGATGTGAGTCGTTTATCGAACATGATGTTTTATTCAAATGCAAAATCCAACCGATATTACTCACTTTTGCAAATATAAAACAAAAAAAAAAAAAATAGGAAATTTGAGTTATTATAGACTAGTATTTATAGTGTAGTTAACCATATTTTGCGTTCCATCTAATAGTAGTGTAAAAAGTTGAAAAATATTGCTACAGAGTATGTACTTTGATTAAGCTCTACTAATAGTACAAATCAAGCTTTCTGGAAATAAATTGGTGAGTTTACTTATTAGATTCTACAAATATTAAAGAAACATGTTTTTTCAACAGCATAAATTTTAAATTTTTTATATTAATATTGGCCTAATAGGTACCCTACCTACGTTTGCGATGATATGTTTTATGTACCATATTCATTTATTTACCGCCGTGATACGATATAAGATCCATAGGATCGTGGCAGTTTTCTTGACAGAACCTCTCAATAACGAATACCTCTCAGCAGCGAATTTTTTCACGGATAATCGACTTCGTTATACAGAGGTTCAACTGTATTTTCATTTTCATAGTATTGCTTTTCGTAACATTGAAGGACTGATGAATTTCGAAGTATTTTCTATTCTTGTTGGGAATATAGATGTTATTGTGGAATGTTGAATATTATTGTTTAACTTTGGGCTCATATATTCTATTGGTATTCATTATAAATTAAGCTTAGTAAATATATTTTGTTCATTTATAGTGGTTTTGTATAGACTAATTATTGAACTAGCATGAGTTTTAACTTTTGACTTACTGAAGGACAAAGTCGTTGTCCGTCTGTTTGTATGTTCTACAATAACTTTAGAAAGAATTGATCAATCTTCTCAAATTATGAACTCGTATTCTCCGAACCCTTTTACAGGTCAAGTTCGTTGGACAACAAATTGACTCACTCTTTCGTCCTTTTTCAGGATATAAAAATAACATTGAAAGTGCATAAGAAAAAAATTGTTATGATCTATCATTTGGTCAGCTGAAGAATTCTTTGCATGCAATTACTACAGTTTTTCCATTCATTCATTCGTAACATCATCTGAGGTTATTTGGGAGCAAAGTTAGTAGACTGTCTACTAAAGTTGATTTGGGAGCTATCACACACGCTGACATATGATTTTAGCTGGTTCTTTATACTTTACAACTTTTGTATCAACAAAATGATATGGGTTGATATAATTATCAATTTGCGGTTTTGGCTATTTATTTTCTCTTGGAACTATGTATCGAAATCATGTATCAAACATTAAAAAAATGATTTTGGATCCATATGAGTGTCAAAGATGTTGAAGCGACAGAGTAATATTTTTAGAGTAATTTTTCATTTCAAATAACATTCCCAATGGAAACTGCTGTCAAATTATTATTGTAAGAGAAATATTTAGCAGCTTTATTAATTTTCATAAACTCTGTATAATCAAAAGTTGAGGGTTTTAAAGATTACAATGCAAAACAGTTCTTGAGCGAGTTCTCTGAACCACGGGGGTCACAAGTTCATACAGATAGAAAAAAGATAAATTCTTTTAACCGTATATTATCATAATATGCTAGAATAGTATCAGTAGTTATTAGTAATTTTTCATATAGTGATAGCTAATAGTAGGTTATAGTAATTGCAAAAATAATAGACTATTTATTATTTGATATAGCCTATTACTAAATAAGTTTCATAGAATGTGTAAATTATTTATTATGCAGATTTTTATATAATTTGCATTCGTCAATTCCATTGAATTAAATTGAATTTTAATTCTGGGATATATTATATCACACACTGTCAACAAATTTATTACTTTATATTTCTTTACTTTGAAATATATTATTGAAAGGAAATAAATTATGGAGGTTTCTGTTTTCTTCGTGATCTATTCATTATTTGAGTTTATGAATTTTGTACTCAGAAATAAATATGGCTGTCTAGCAAGTAGTCAAATAGAAAAAAGCATGAAATATTTTTTTCTGTATACCCAGTTTCCAGTAAGTTACAATTAATCCAGAAGATATAAAGAATAATTTTATTTGACTTTAATTTTTATTAATGGACTAATCATATGAATAGATGGTATGGTGATTTAATAATAAATTATTTGATTTGAAGTTTCACTTTGAATTGAAAAAAAGTATAACAATAATTGATGGAGCCTCAATTTAATCATTGATAAAAATTATTCTGGAAGGATCTCATTATCAGATTATTTGTCAATGTGTAATAGAATCGACTCATTCATTTATTTATTTATGCATTCATAGAAATAAAATAATTCCAAACTTATTATGAATTACCTATATTGGAAAAGGAACAACAGCTTTTATGTTGATATCAGCAGCATGAGATAATACTGAGAGGGAAATTATGGAGTACTGTAGTATCACACAGAAAATATATTTTCCTTTCTCCTCTCTGAGAAGTTACTGTACTAGTGTGTGCTTCATAAAATTGAAAAGACAGCAGAGCAGAGCAAGCCGATCATCTACTAGTAATATTGGATAATTGCCAATCGTGACTTGTTTTTATTTTGTTGAATGTGGATGTAGAATGACAATAGCGGAGCAAGGGGAGGAGGTGACAGAGTACTACAACTGTTGGTGGGGGATTTCTGAATTAGCGGGGAAGGCCTGTCGATGGTACTGATCTCTCGTAGCGAGTTGAAGAACTAACTGTTAGTCACCCACTTTACCCCCCTCCACACCCACTCCACACTGCTGGTCACCCATTTAGCGAAACATTAGATGAGTTCTCTGTCCTGTTCTCTGTGACTACTGACGAACGGATGAGCTACAAATTTTTGGGAAATATATGTGTACTGTGGGTTATTTTTCACAGGTTTCTGGTTCATTAATTAGTTCAGTAATTACAATCTCGCAATTATTTATCTGGCCCGGAGGCCCACGGTCTTGTTGGTGCCTTCTGAGAAAAAGGGCACCAATGAGTTACTTAGTAGCTATTTGGAAGAGCTTGAAATTGCCAACTGATGAATGATAATATTTAGAGTTTTTTGGAGGACTAGCCAACAAATTAATGCCAGTAAGAATGATTATGGAAAAAGTCTGACTTATGTGTAGTGAGAAGTTTCTGGAACTAGGAGCTGAGCCTAGGAAGTCACACACCAAAGCTGAGTTGGACATCAACATAGGGCATAGATCGATGAAATTCATTGGATCAATGTATTGGAAATTCCCTAGCTTAATGGGGAAACCAAATCTGTTATTGGGAAACCCTATTTAAGGAATAATTCGAAGCACTGAAACTTGTAGAAGTTGAGTTGATCAAGCAGCAACAGGCGATGAAATTGCAATACATTTTCACAAGAGTAGATGAACTGTTATACATATTATATAACTGATTGAGGTTCACAGAGTTAGTTGAGAAACTTTTGGTGTACTGTGACACAAACAAAAAGTAAATAATATGTGAACAGCAAACTGTGGCGTCTCTCATGTTTCACATTGCAACAATGAGAGGGAAGAAAGCGGAAGTGTAAAATCAGGGGCCTCGCACAAAGAAACAGAAAAATCCAAGGCTAATTAAATCTTTTGTCGTTGCAGTGGTAGCAAGCATGCAGCAAATTCAAACTTCGGGCATCAGTGGTAAATTTGAAGATGATGGCCAGAACATGCCCCCCCCCCCCGAAAAACGAACAGTTTCTAGTGAGGTTGAGAAAAATACAGGATGAGAAAGGATTATACAAAGGAGAATATAGAAAACGCACTCTCAAATGGCACTGACCGTTCTCCCTTATTGGCTAAAATAACAAATGATTGGCGACTGTGGCCAGTTGACTAAAAGTTTTGAATGCACAATAGTAGCAGCATATCCAATGATAAGATATATGTTTAATTCTATTCTAAGAGTAAGACAATCACAAAGTATATACAGCATATAATGCAAGTGGTGAAAATACTGCATTGATTCACAAGAGAGGGTGCACCTTGTTGATGGCTCTGGTAATGTTCCTAGATGCACATTTGATGGTAACAACACGTACAAGTTTGTCCTTACCAGGGTGTAATGCGACGATTCTTTCTACAGACAAACACAGACAAACCATCGATTTCCGCAATAGGGGGCTCGGACCCCTCATTTTTTTGAAAACAATCTCAAGAGTCAAAATTTGAAAAATTCCAAGTCAAACTGGGGCATGTCACAACTCCAAATTTCATCTGAAAGCTTCTAGGAGTTCCAGAAAGCAATGGGAAAATTATGGATTTTTCGAAATTTCCATTTTGGGGGTCGATGATGCCCCCCCAATATATGAAAAATTAGGGGGGGAATTGCTACAGTTTTGAATTCAAGCTCAATCAACTCAGAAAATTCAAAAACATGGCCTAGCACAGGGGAAACATCGATTTTGTCAATAGGCGACCCAGCCCCCTCATTGTTTCAAGAAACTTTTCTAGAAAAAAAAGTGTGAAATTCCCAGCCAAAACTGTGAATCTCACAATTTCATAAATGATATCATAAGGAAGGGGACCAAAAATAACCCACAGAAAAATTGTCTAATAATGAAATTTTTGATTCTAGGGGGGCGTGGGGGGACCCTCATATACAGTGCTGGTTGAGGATCACATTTGCAGGGTTTATGGTTTATGGCAGGGTTTATGGCAGGGTTTATGGCAGGGTTTATAGCAGCCGAAAAAACATCACTCCCGCAAAAATCAACCGAAAAAAAAACAATAGGAGTGGTTGGAGGGTGATTTTTTTATTTTTGTCAATTTTGGCTCATTTTCCAGGATTTTAGCAGCCAAGAATTGACCATCTCAGTATTTTTCACATTAGTTTTCGATGATGGAATCACTTAACCTGCCATCTATGCTGCTGATAGTGTATCAGAAACCCCTAAATTACATCCAGGGGGCACCAATGGGGGGGGGCTGTGTGATTTTTGGCAATTTTGAAAAATCTGCAGTTACACTAGACAGTATAATGATGTTTTAATATGTCGAAAAAAAAACAAAAGTGATCTAAAAAGATAAAAAAAATACATTTAAGATATTCCACTCTGGGGGCTACCCAGGACCCCCTCAATTTTTCCACTTTTTCAATGGTTAATTTTATAGCAAAGTCAAGAGGAACAATCTTATTCAGCACATTAAAATGAGGTCAAATAAGCAACATTCATCAGCTTAATTGACTCAGAAGATCCTAAAACATTGCCTCGCACAGGCGAAACATCAATTTTTCAAAAAGGAGGCCCGGCCCCTCATTTTTGAAAAAAAAACCAGAAAAAAGTGTGAAATTCTCAGCAAAAACTATGAATCTCATGATCTCATGGATGATATTATTGGAAAGAGGACAAAAAATAACCCACAAAAAAACTGTCAAATAACAAATTTCCCAATTCCAGGGGTTGTGTGGGGGACCCTCATATACAGTGCTGGTTATGGATCACACTTACAGGTTTTTTTATGCTCAAAATAGAATTCAGCAGCCAGAAAAACATCAGTCCTGCAAAAACTAACCATGAAAATATATAGGGGGGATGCAAGGGCGATTTTTCGATTTTTATCAATTTTGGCTCATATTGGAGGATTTTTGCAGCCATTATTTGATTGTCTATGTATTTTTTACATCAGTTTTCAATGTTGGAATCACGTAACCTGCCTTATATGCTGCTGATAGTGTATCATCAAACCGAAAATTAAATCCAGGGGTCACTCAGGGAGGGCTGTGTGATTTTTGGCAATTTCAAAAAATCTGCATTCACACTAAACTGTGAATGTTGACATATGTCTGTGAGAGTACTAGCAGGCATTGAGAAAATCATTGATTTTTCGAAATTTTTTATTTTATTGTCAATGACGCCCCCTAACCAAAAAAAAAAAAAAAAACAATAGTGGTGGTTGGAGGGTTATTTTTTGATTTTTGTCAATTTTGGCTCATTCTCCAGGATTTTTGTAACCAAGATATGACTGTCTCTGTATTTTTCATATCAGTTTTTGATGTTGGAATCACTTGACCCGCCGTCTATGATGCTGATAGTTGCATCATCGAACCCAAAATTAAATCCAGGGGGCACTTGAGGGGGGCTGTGTTATTTTTTACAATTTTGAAAAATCTGCAGTTACACTGGAGTGTATAATGATGTTAGAATATGTCAGACAATAATTGAAATTGATGGAAATAGAAAAAAAATGACAGGATTTACATTGGGGGGGAACCAAGGACCCCCTCAATTTATTCAACTTTTCAATGCTTGATTTCATAGCAAAGTCAAAAGGAAAAATCTTACATAGCACATCGAAATAAGGCTATTCATCATGAATGAGAACTTGATGGATTAATATATGAGGGATGTAAGGGCAACTTCTCGATTTTTTCCAATTTTGGCCCAGAACATTTTCGACACCCACAATGCTGCAGTCAAAATTTCATGGGTTCTGTAATTTTCACATCATATTTCATTGTTTAGATCACATAACTAGCTGTCTATGCTGCATAATAAAACATTATATTAATCTAATCCAGGGGGCACTGAATAGGGGGGGGGGACAATATAGGTGCTGTGTGATTTTCGATAATTTATAAAAATCTAAAATTTGAATGATGTTAGGGCCCCCTAAATTCTTCAACTTTCCAATGTTCAATTTCATAGCAAAGACATGAGGAACTATCATGTTGAGCACATTGAAATGGGGCTATTTATAATATAAAAACTTCATGAGAAGACATATGAGAGATGCAAAGGCAGTTTTAAAGTTCACCATTCAATACTGCAATCACTAAACTCAAACTACTAAACTACTATCCTGCCCAGCACAGGAAAGTCTTTAGGAGTCCCAGCAGGCTCCAGGAGAACCATGGATTTTTCGAAATTTCTATTTCAAAACTTGAACTCAGCCTATACTCCACCTGGCCTACCAAACCAATCCCACCAACCCTACCCTATCCATCCTTCTTTATCTAACCTACCTATTCAACCATCTATCAGTCAATCTACTTAACCTACCCCACTTAAGCCACTACATAACCTTACACCCTAAGCCACCCTAAGCCCTAAGCCACCCTACATAAATTATCCTATTCAACCCACTCTATTGCACCCTACTTAAACTACTCTACCTACCCCACCCTACCCAACCTATTCAACCTAAGCCACCCTACCTGAAATAACCTACCTAAACTATTCAACCTAATCTTGACAACCTAACCTACCCTACCCAATATAACCTACTTAATCAACCCTACCTAACCCACCTTATCAAAAAATACTACCCAACCTAAGCCACCCTACCATATCTAACCTTCCTAAACTATTTAACCCAATCTTGACACCTTAACCTACCCTACCCTAGATAACCTATTCAATCTACTCTACCTTATCCACCTTACCTAAGCTATACTACCTAACCAACTCTCCCTAATCACCTATCCCACCCTACCTAACCTACTCTATCTAACCCACCCAACATAAGCTACTATATCCAACCTACTTGGGTGGGGGAAGCCCGCCTCCCAGCCGGAGTCAGTACCAGTCATACCACTCATGGGGGTGCAGGGGGTGAAGCCCCCGCCGAGCGCGAAGCACGAGTCATATATACTATAGCTGGAGTGTCTGAAAACCTCCTGACAAGGGTGGTTGTTGTGGAGGTGGGTGCTCTGGTGGATTCGTTCGACAAGTGGTTGAAACCATAGAAATAATCATGATATCTGGATTTTTTTCATTTTTGGGGGGCTCCCAGACCCCCCAATATTTTCAACTTTTGAACTGCACATTTCTCAGCAAAGTGCAAGAGAACTTTTTTGTTCTGTGCCGCAATATTACTGAATTTCCATCATAATAATAGGAAAAAAATATTTTTCCTGAGAAAACTTTTTTATTTTGATAACTTGATAATATAGGCTATAAATCGAAAAACTTTGACAAATATCAGCAGTAGAAAGTTTATTTTTAGCTTTTGCACAGCCTTAATGTGCTTCAGTGAGTTTTTTCAGGGATGAGACCTAGTGCAATCGAATCTTTATGTTATAAACCTACTATGTTCTGAATTTCGTGAGAATCGTTGGAGCCGTTTTTGAGATCTGGTGAAATACAAACATATAAACATCTAAACATATAAACAGAATTTGCTGTTTAATAGTATAGGATAAGGGAAGAGATAACAAGATCACAAAGCTCAACAAGATGAGAATAATAAGTTGACAATTTATTGAGTAGGCTATCTTTTAATGTTTCAAAACATATGATGCGCTACGCTACTGTCTGTTTCTACCGTACAAAAAAACCCCACCAAACACCATGTCTGTTTTCACACCTATGCTCTCGAGTATTTTCATGTTCATGGTCCACGAGTACCGGTATGTTCATGGTCTGGTCATGTTCCACAACCGATCTCGATGCACTTAGGCTCTGCAAAGAAAATGCAAAGGCCAGAAAATGATTACCATTGACTTAAATATAATCAATATTGATATAAGTTACATAAAATATAGTATACAGGAAAATATTTTTCCCCTATTTTTTTAATGAGCATTAACATAACAGTACAAATGACTACAATATGGTAGGTCTACCTAATATTTTGTGAAAGAATAGGTACTCAAACAGATCTTCAACAAAACTGATAGTAAATTATTCTGTTCAAGAGTAGTCAATATGGTTTTGGAGGAACCAATTCAACAGAAGTATTATAAATACAACAACATCTCTCCTTAAGCTGCGTACACATATACGCACTTCCAACCCGCACCGAGCATGCTCCGCCTTCGTACCGCCCTCGTACCGCCCTTGCTCCTCCATCGTACCACAGTCGCTCCGCCCGCGCACCCATCATGAACGTTACGGAAGATGTTAGATCTTCTAAGTCGGTCGATCATCAATCGCTCTGCTGGAGTGACGTTCAGTTGTGGAGCAGAGCGAAAGTCTGTATGTACCTTTATAAGTACCGTGGAAGAATGAGGGCTGTTCCATTTTAGATAAACAGTTTTACTTTCCATGCAGTATTACCATAGGTAAGGAAAGTATTGCTTTCTGAAAAAAAATCAAGGTACCCCAATTTGTAAATTTCTATACGTTTCAAGTTCCCCTGAGTCCAAAAAAGTGGTTTTTGGGTATTGGTCTGTATGTATGTGTGTGTGTGTGTGTGTGTGTATGACGAAAATGTTGTCAAAAACAGGGTTTTTCGCGATTTTCTCGAAAACGGCTCCAACGATTTTGATCAAATTCATACCTAAAATAGTCATTGGTAAGCTCTATCAACTGCCACAAGTCCCATATCTGTAAAAATTCCAGGAGCTCCGCCCCATCTATGCAAAGTTTTTATTTTAGATTCCAATTATCAGGCTTTAGGTACGATTCATACAAACAATTCCCAGTGGAAAAGATTGAGCATGAAAATCTCTACAATTAATGTTCAGTAACATTTTCACCTAAAATTCAAAATAAGCTTGAAATCCGAGAAAATATTATAATTTCAATTGCAAACTGTTGGTAACTGTTGATTCTATTAAATAATTCACTATGAAGAGATAGCAAAACTCGTGTGTCTCCAGCGTTATTGTCCTGTCACCAGCTGGCTTGGATCTTCGGATAGTAGACTTGAGATGCGCGGGAACACTAGCGTCAGGTGATCAATTTTCATAACGGCAAGGAAAGTTGTGTGAGTGTGCCACACCAGATTTATTATTCAGCTGACATACACAATAACTTACATGACATATTATATCTTTTCAATGAAGTAAATTGATAGTGTATAAAATGAAACATTAATGACCACAAAGAATATGCAAATAATGTTTATAAGTTATTAGCTACCATACATGAATTATAGTGAGTTGATGCTTGTAGGTTCTATTGATCTAAATTCCCACATATCGGTATCAGAGTCCGTGTCCGGTTCAATGGAAATATTCTCCCCATGAGTTCTGAAATGGGACTGGTCGTATTGGAACTCACAGAAGAGTATTCTTTTCTAAGATCAAAAACGGGACTAGTCCCATTTCGAGCTCTTCAAAAGAATATTTCACTGAAACGGCAAATATGGACTCTGATACTGATATATGGGACCAGTAGCTTTATTTTGTGTTCAATTCTAAGAAGTAAGAAGCCAAACAATTATCATGTTGAAGATTTGAATCTTTTTGTTGGTTTTGGTTATCTATCTTGGTTATCCATCTTGTTTCCTCTGATTATTATTAATATTGTGCCATTTTGTAAGCTATAATATATATATATATATATATATATATAATATATATATATATATATATATATATATTTTATCAATCTGTGTTATTTTATTGCAGAATGAATGAATTTGAATTTATTGTATTTTTATAATGTTGAAGTGAAAAAACACTCACATTCTTTGGTCTGGCGAGGACTGGCAACACCAGCACCAAACGGCCGTCGCCACACCAAACATTTGAATCTGTTGGTCCTTCCTTGATCATTTCAATGAATATTGAGTTTTGGGTATCATTGAATAAATTAATAGATAATAATGAACTCTATTCGGCGATCCTATTACTAACAATCATCCCAGGTAGCACACCTACGTGTTTCCAACGTTGAAATTTGGTTGTTGAGGTTGAATAACCGTTAGCGGTTGAATTTTTCAACGTTTTAAATGCAACGTTGTTTTCAACGGTTGATCTATCGTTGAAAACACGTTGAAAACGAGCTTCCAATTCCACCACTCACAGCGCTACAGTAGTCCTTACACGAAAACGGATCTATCAACGACGATCGACTGATCAACGCCATTTCATGTTTGAATTCTCATCACATTGATGAAAGCTGTGAACTCTTTTAGAAGAGTCTACCTATTCCACTTTGACTTGGTAAGAATATTTAATTTATTATTCTTATTTAAAAGATGAGATTGTTTGGTGATTTATTGTCTAAACTTCAAAACAAATATTGTGTGTTGAACATAATTATGTTTACATTTGAGGTTAGGGTTAGGTAAGTTATATTATGTTTTAAATTAGAGGGCTCTAATTTAATATAATTATTAAAAATTAATATAATACAATAAGCTTGGTTTTAAGTATTTTACATGTAGCCTACTACTTAACTTCCAAATAAATTACTATTACTTTGATTCCTGCACAAATATTTTCATTATGCTATCTATATATTGTTTTTGTCACAGGACTGCTTGTGTTGAGAAATTCCATCGAACTTAATATAATAACACTGAACTTAATATAATATAAATCACTTAACATCAAAGTGATTGCTTTTAACAAGTTCAGTAATTAACTCGGTGATCCAAGAAATTGAAAACGGGTGTCCGGAGTTCAGCTCATAAATATTAACATTTTCCAAATATTGTCATTCCATGGTGACGAAATTTAGCTTAAACTTGTTCATTTTAAAATTAAATTTTCAATTAATTTATGCATGTTTACAACCCATATATGTCAAGGATATTTTTGATTAATTCATTGTGATTTTAAACTTTTGGTTTAGGTTTACAAAATTTAGTAGGCCAATAAAAAATGGTTGAAATATCGGGATACAACTGTTTTTTTCATAAAACTAAGTATGTTCCTACAGTAACTATTAAATTTTACTCATAAATCTAAAAAATAAATTTTCTACCGTTTTTATATAGAGCCTTATTTGTTTACTTCTATAGGCCTAATGAAAGAGGAGTATTTCAAGTTAAAATTCGTCTATGCTACAAAATTTGGAAACCCAATATTCTTACTTTATTCTTAGTTCTTTTGAATGTTTGAACGAACAGCTGGCGTGACTTTCTCGTCTGACTATTGTATAGTAATGGACTATTTTTATCTAAAAAACAGTCATCACCTCGCCTTGTGATTCAAAATATCAATGTGTATAACAAAATATCAAATGTATAACACTATTAGATGTGCACTTGAGAAAAATTTCTGTACTTGTTGTTAAAAGCAATTCCCTTTTAACCATGCAACATCTGTATCAAATAATAACTCCTATGTGGTGGCAAAATTTCATCTGCCTTCATATTATAGAATTTCTTATTAAAATTTATATTACCGTATGTTTCAGATTCTATCAAAAAATCTTGTGGGTCGACTGTGGGCATTGAGACCCAAATTGAAGACGCTATTAAGGATTGGCTAAAATATGCGACAGTCAGAGTATTTTCAGTGGAGAAAAAAAACAATCTAATTTCGTCGGTAATTAAAAAGTATTATGAAATGAAAGTGGAAAGTTATTTTGAAAGTCCCTTTCTATTGAAACACTGTAATAAAATATTTGTTTCTCTATTGCATAAATCACAAACTATCATCATACCTGAAAACTAAAATGTAGGCGGGTTTATACGATGACAATTGACAAGACAATAATATTGTCTTCTGAAATTTATAGCTGGTGTAAAGTATCAATTGAATCTTTTAATTCTAGAACCATCATCTAGGCATAGCTAAATAAAAACTAATTGACAATTATTATTGTTTTGCCAATTGGCATAGTTTAAACCTGGCATAAATGTCAAGTAAAAATTTAGATGATCTATATTATTTGCTAGAAAGAATTGAGCTATTTTTGCTCATCACAGATAAAATTATCATACTAAAAATTCAAGATTTTTAAACAACTGCTGAATTCTTGAAATAATAGTTTTAATTTATGTTTCTTACAGACATAAAATGTTTTTGAGCTTGGCAGAGTATATTAAATTACCTTGGTAATTTGGTTGTAACCATCTTAGTTTTTTAAACAACCTTTCATCATACTATTTTTGTGGATCAAAATTGAAGTAATATAGAAATAGGAAGAAAAATAAAAATCTCAGTATCCTTTTTGAATCATTTAAATAATGATTAATAATAGTGATTAAATAATTCAAAAAGGATACTGAGATTTTTATTTTCCTTTCTATTTCTATAAAAAGTAGCCCTATACAGAAAAGAGATGAATATGGTTTTTATTGTGTGTTTTTAATGTCAACTTACCAATGTACCGCATTGCAGGGTAATATTTCTGTTACATGAAATCATATGTAAATAAATGGAAATATGATTTCGTATTTTCATCTCTTTTCAAATGATTTTAGAAATATTACCATGCAATTGATAAGGTACCGGTTCAAAAGTATGGCTAATTTAACGTCTATTTATAGTTGAAAATAATGGTTGTCACAACGTGCTTTCAACGTCTATTTATGGTTGAAAATAATGGTTGTCACGACGTGCTTTCAACGTCTATTTATAGTTGAAAATAATGGTTGTTACAATGTTTTTTCAACTATTATTCAACGTTGAAAATAATGTGGAAACGGCGGACATTTTCTCGTGTTTTCAACGTTGAATTTAAACGTCTTTTCAACGTTAAGGTATTACGTGTTTCTAACGTTATTTCAACGTTTCTGTGCTACCTGGGATAGGTTGTCTGTACTGGAAAAGTATCTCCGTTTTTGTTTATAAATTTCCAATTATACCATAGGATAACCAATCTACAGAATGTCTGATAAGTCACTCCCTATTTTCATACAGCTATAATTTATTTATTAGTGGACCAATTTGGTTAGAACTACACATGTTAGATGGAGCACTCCTTGAAGCTGTGTTTAACACCAATTTTCATTTGTTTCAGTGGAATGGCTGCCGGTTCTAAGCAACATTGTCCCCTCTCACATAAGAAGAATGAGTGCTTTACTGAGAACATGGTCAACTCTGCAGGGAAAACCACATCTCCCCATTCATCAATTTATAGAAGCACACACAGGAAGACTTCCTTCAAGAAAGCCCTCTCTGCAGTCAGATAAAGAGCTATCAGACTCCTCATTCAGCCCAACAGGCAACTGGACAAGAGAGTGGGAGGAATGTATTTTGAGAGCACTTTTCTCAATCCAACACTGAGATTTAATGTTTTTGAGCTACCTCGCCGCACCTGGCTTCGTCGAAATCACCTAATTACTGGGCATGGCAGATGCGCTGACCTACACAAATGAGGATGGGTTGATTCTCCAGCTTGTGACTGTGGTGCTGCTGTGCAGAACATCGACCACATAATAAATGCATGCCCCAGAGCCTTCAACGGAACATTTGAAGATATTTTCAATATGATGGACAACGCTAAGGCGTGGGTAGAAAACCTAGACATTTCTTTGTAATTAGAAACCAAAACAGAAATCTAAATCATGATCAACAAAATATATCACATGCATATATGACAATATATGACATATTTCACCCCATAATACACGTCCTAACAACAGATTTAACACAGAACTCATCAAGCTAACCATATTGTGAGAATATAATTTTGGATATTCCTCAAAATCTTGAAATGAAAGGAAATTGACAGGTCTCGAGCAAGCAGCTGTATTGTTATCACCAGATACGGTGTTTAACGGTCTAGATTAAATAATAATGGCTCTCAAGACTATGATTTGGAACAGCCAAATGAAAATGAAAGTATTATTGCTATTTATTTAATAATAAAAAATATATAATATTTTGAGGTTAGGTTCTTTGGTATCTATTAGTCGGCGACCTTAGTAATTGGTCGAGAATTTTGAGAATTAACCAGACACCTTGTGGCAAATTAGTTGTGTATAAATAGCATTCACTTAGACCATAATCAGAGGGTTTAGTAAGCAAGCATGCCAAATCAATGTAAACGAAAAAGTGATTGAGAAAACACAAAAATATTTATTATATCAAACGAGCATGAACAAAATATAAAAAACAAAACAGAAATATAAAGGAAATGGGATGTAATTTTAATCAGCACAATGATAAATGATGCAGTTTTTGGGATGTACCAATCACAATGTGGTATTTGGCTGGCGCTAAAAACGATTTGATTTAGAATATACATGTATTATTTATATAAATAATAAAAGATTGTAATCTTCATAGAACGCATAGATTTAGGTAGCAAATGTAAAATAAGAGTTCAAGACTTAATATTCACTCAATAGATAGTAATATAACAGTTTCGTATGGACTATTTGACAGTATTAAATTGTGTCATAGCAAAGTATTTAAAATCCATCAATGAGAGTGAATATTCAAATTGAAAAGTCGGAAGTGTGGTTGTAAAAGAATAGGGGAGATCCATACCCCACTTGCTTGCCAGAGGTCACCAGGGACATCCACCAATTTAGAGAGCACAAGACTAGATCCCTTTTTAAATAATTTTCACATTTAAAAATTTGAAGATGTTTGAATAATAAAAAATTAAATTTCATAAGACTCAGTGAAGTCGTAGTATGACATGAGTCATTAAATTCAAATAACTCCATTGGAGAAGACAACAGCAGCCCACCAGGAAAGGCCTAGGACACCAAAAATAATCCAGTTCACCATCATAATTGAGAAAAATCGACATGTGAGTTTATTTGAAAGGTTATTAAGAAGGGCCCTCAGTGCTACGAGTGAATCACAATTGAATAAAGCTAGCCCGTCGAAGGGTTATTTAAATATTAAAAGTAATATCTAAACTTGCCCAAGTCTTAAAATGTGAAGGGAATATTCTTAAGAACTATTTATGAGATTAACTATTTAAATATGCACAGAAACTGATATCTTTCTTAAGAATTGTTGCAACAGAGTAATGTGAA
Organism: Nilaparvata lugens; assembly: GCF_014356525.2. Classification (NCBI taxonomy): domain Eukaryota; kingdom Metazoa; phylum Arthropoda; class Insecta; order Hemiptera; family Delphacidae; genus Nilaparvata; species Nilaparvata lugens. The sequence continues at coordinate 39,457 of NW_024090371.1, forward strand.
AGACCACTTTCATCATTATGGTAGGTATATCAGGTACACTAATGAGGAATTTTTAACTCACTATTCGGGGGATAGTTTTAGCAAACGAATTGGATAAAATCTCAACCTCACATGTGTGATGAACATTGTAAGACCCGGCTGAATTTTCATCATTATATCGGGTATTGAAATTAGAATCAATAATAATAATATTACAATTTACTAAAGTTTTGACATACCATTAGAGAGCAAAGAACTAGTGAAATGAATAGAACGGTCCGAACTCTCATGATTGTTGATGAGCTATCTTGAGAAATGAACTAAAGAATTATTGGCAACATTCAGCTTTATAAGAGCCGACAATTTTCATGCTTTGAGACTAAGAAACAGATGTTGAAAATCCATTCTTTTGATTATAAAAGATTTCTTTCTAAAAGTCGGTTATCTTTCCCATTATTATCATTCATAGCAATTGTTCGAATTTTCCACGAAAGAAATTTTACACAGTAAAAAGTATGCTTCTTTGAAACATATGTCACACAACTAGTGATTCTGTGAACAGTAGACCTCACGCAGTTATAAACCACAGCCTCCTCTAATATTGTTCATAAAAGTAATTTCTGTTCTGTCCTGTCCTATCGTGTCGGCGAGATATCAGTTTGTAAATGATATCGCTTGGGTTGTTGTATCAACAATGCTATTAATCTGTTGTATAGTATGCGACAATCATCGAAAGCTCACCGAGTTGAAGCAGAGAAAAATCGGAAGAAAATATTACTAATTACTATGCTACTTCGAGTTATCAATTTGCCTGCATCATTGCATGTTATGATCAGATTTCAGATTTGAGTTAGGTTATCAATTGCATGCCTCTATGCATGCAATTAATTACCCACTTGACAGCTGATTTGTGATGAATAATTCTATAGGCTTATTTTTACCTTCTTTGTCCTATTACCATAGGTAAGGAAAGTATTGCTTTTGTAAAAACTAAAGTGCCATAATTTCAAGTTTTCTATACGTTTCAAGGTCCCTGAGTCCAAAAACATGATTTTGGGTATTGGTCTGTGTGTGTGTGTATGTCTGTGAACATGCGATAACTTCATTCCTAATTAACTGATTGACTTGAAATTTTAAACTTGAGGTCCTAATAACATAGGGAACAGACAGTAACAGATTCAATGAGATTGAACAAATCTTTCGGATGGTGTAGTATTATTATTTTTAAGCTTCCAGATAGCTTAATTGATCCGATATTTTCGACATTATTAGAATTACAGACGATTTTTTGAAAATCGACCTATTTTTGCCGCCATCTTGTTTTTTCATGATGACAAACATTTGTGAGATTGCCATCATGAATAATCACTTCCTACATGTCATTACAAAGAGATTGATACAATTTCCAAGTCTGCACCTTCAAGGAGTCATGAGTTACACGGTTTTCTAATTGTTGGGATTGGCATTTGATGGAGAAAGCATGTTTTCCGCTGCAAACAGTACTTTTTCCGATGAAGCTCCAGCCGTAACATATCGACTTTCAGCCTCCAACCAGATGTAATTCTGAAGCTTTGGAAATATTCTACAACACTGTGCCAATAATACTAGTGTTTGTCCACTGCGAATACATATGCAGAGTAGAAAGTAAAATATTGTCCCCGAAAAATGTATGTTTCAAGTTTTAAGTTGAATGAATAATGAAAAGAGTGGTCGAAATGAGATGATTCTCTCCAACATCATTGTTTGGTTAATTCTAAACACTTTGGTGGTAAAACCAATCCGATATCTCTCACAATAACTGAATAACAAACGATATGAAAATTTCTGTCAATAATGACCGCCATCTTGTATTTTTCAAGGATGTCGAATATTTTCGTTGTTTCCATCATCAATATTCTTATTTGCCTTGTTGTAACGAAGAGATTGAGACCATTTACAAGTCTCTATCATGAAGTAGTCATGAACAAATCTATTTTATAGTTCTAGCTTGTTAGGTACCTCATCTGTGTGGAAAAACGCACCAGAAATCATGCAGGGTTTTCTTTGGAGGGCGCTGGAGAACTCATTTTTGATGTAAAGTGCATGTTGAAAAAACACGTTCCAAAGTTGAAAAAACGCTCTGAATTTCATAGATTTGAAATTTCTCTGTATCTCTTGCACAAAAAAGTTATAATGGAATAAAAAATTTGAACAAATTTAGAGAATAAGATTTTTTGGGCTTTTGAAGGCTATAACTAAAAAATTATGCGTTTTAGAGGAAAATTTTATGAACAAAAATTGTAGAGGAAGATTTCAAAAATATTTTCGTCTTGAAAAACGGTTGAATATATTGAACGGTTATTGAAATACAAGCGATATAGCAAAACCCTGAACATTTTGGCAGTCATCTTGTTTCCGAAGTGTTTGCCTGTGATTTCGACTTATCATCATCACGATCCTTATAATAATTATGCTAGACATAACGAAGAAATTAAGACATCTTCCATGGCTGTTACTCAAAAATCACACGGAGTGCCTTATTCATGACATTTGCGCCCGGACTATTATGAAAATCTGGTGTGGTACACTCACACAACTTTCCTTGCTCATATTTGAAACTACGATCATACTTCTGTATATGTGTATATATAATTGTTTTCAGAGTACTTTTTCCTTTGTGTTGTCACGTGGTTTTTAGCACCACAAAATATTTTGAAATGAACTATTGAACTTTAATAGAATTATAAAATGGAAAGGA
>NW_024090372.1:0-43584 GCF_014356525.2 Nilaparvata lugens
TTTTAATGGTAATGAAGTCCAAAAGGTTATGTGTATGTAACGCATATTTGATTTATTCAACTCAATCACAATATAATTTTCAATTAGATACATGTATGAGATCATATAAGGATCATAATATCATGGGTGAAAGATAAAGCAGTCATAAGTACCACAATACCAATATAAATCTCCTGTGGATTATTGTCGGAAGCATTTCATGCATGAGTGTAATGTAAACATAATATTTAATTATATCGTTTCATTCATTTAATCCTTGAATAAATATGAATGGAAGTGATCTATTATGATTGTGAGGATTCATTCACTTGAATCTTATGAATAAAATAAATTTAGTAGGCTACTGCCATAGGAAAACATTATTTTTTATATAATGTTGAAATGTGTTCATGTTTTTCAAAGTGCATCTGTTATAGAGTTTTATAACTTTTCAAGCTCATTCCAACATAATTGCTCTTAATAAGTATGTAATGAATGAACCTTTATAAAACAACTTATTAATGTTGTTATTGATTCCAATTTGATACCTCTTTGTATCATGTTCAGTGTTCACAGTCAAACCGTATACGATGGACTTCTTATAATGATTCCCAAACAAGAACAATTTTGTTTGTCGTACGAAAAATTTTCAGTTATTCATGAAATATTTCAAAAATTAACTTCAATGACAGACTAGCATTGTTCCTGAATTGATAATTACCGTCTCACCATTCATACTGCATCAATGAACGTTGGAAGTGGAGTTCTGTAAACGGGTTTTCCCCAAGGCATATCACAGAGTTGAAACAGTTATTCAGCACAAAAACCAAACTTTTCCGCTTTCCAATGAGGTGAACAATTATTTATAGATGTGAAATCTGCTAGTCATTTATTTACAAATTCTATTTCTGATCGTATACATGATAGCTTAGTTTTTATTAGATGTCATGTAAAATTATTTACTTGTTTTATTGTACATGGAGAAGTAATAGACCATCAAATAAATTCATATAATTATATTGGATATGGTTGGATAGAATATACAATTATAATATTGATGAATCAAAATAGAATATAGCTTTCATAAAAATGCCTTGATTTGTCAAAACCACTAATTCATAAAACCAACTTAAGATACCAGTTTGGGTTGTTAGACCATAATCAATTTCTAGTAAACTGAAGTATCAAACATCGAGCAACAGCATAATATTGTGTGGATTGAGCCCTACGATTGCCATTAGCTGTAGACCAATATTGTTGAGCTCTCCTGTCATTGGCCGAGACTGTTACACGTCCCAGTCCCTGCCAATGACCATCTTAATGCTCTTCAATCTAATGACCAATCGTAGGGCTTCACCCACACTCTATTAGTCGATTTCAGTTATTATTTATTGTAAGCATTCAGTTCACTATTAATAATAATTATTAAAACAAATACAATTATTGTATTGTTAATTAATAAGTAACTAGTTAATTAATTGTCGATTAATAATTATCGTGTAACAAGCAAAGCTAGTAGGTATTCCAAAGTACTCTGATTGAACAGTGGTTTTGGCAGCATCAGGTCGTTATTTTCATTCAATATGGATATCCACAACAATATCATCTTACATTTTACAACACAGAACGTTGTCCAATTTATTATCTAATAAGAAAGTGGATTCTCTCGAGGCATGTTACCAGCAAAAATATGTTTTACAAAACGATATATCATAGAGTGTAGTTAAATGAGAGAAACAAGTCTGTGATGTCGCATACCGAGAGCTCGTTTACAAGATATATGAATGAAATCCAGAGGATTAATCGGAAAAATAAATTTGAGAAAAAAAAGAAATTTAGAGGATAAATCGGAAAAATAGATTTGAGAAGAGATGTCTTCGGTTCAAGCATCAATTTTCTTTTGCCGAGTTCTCAACTTCTCATTTAATCACTCCACTTACATTGGAGTATTTCAATAGAGAATTTCCGCTTTTTCAATTTTCATTCAAAATCTTTCAACCCCACCAAGAAATATTTTCAATAACAATGCAAATCAGGTTTCATTAGCGATCGTTCTGAGAACAAAGGAAATATTGATGAAAGCAGTTGCTCGAATTTATTCCTGCAAGCTTGCATCACAATGTCTGCTCTGAGAAAATATCAGATAAAGCTGAGCAAATCTAGATGGTACGGAATCTAGAACGTACGGATAGCAAGTTGTTTGGTGGTTTGGCAATAAAAACTGATTATGGGACAGGAACGCCCTGCAGCGAAAATCCTCTATTGAGGCAGAATGAGTTTCAATTAAGTAGCGTCCTCGATTTTCACTCTCGTGGTTGGAGTTTTACTGCCTCAATGTAGCAAACTTTCACATTGTATGCACTGTAGAAGCTGATTTAAAACAGAGGAATTAATAGATCAACTTGTTCAAACTATTTTATCACTTTCTTTCTTATCAGGAAAACTACTTCTGCATCTGAACCAGTTCATTCAAAACATGCTATTTACTGTTATTCATCTTATCGGTTCATCATTCTCATCCATACAATATTATTTTATGTCTTATGCAGTATTCCACTGTAGTCAGAAGCATTGTTTTCAGGGTTCTTGATAAATAATTTTAAATTTAGTAATTGCACATTTTTTAACTCATGATATTTCGAATATTTTTTACAAAACAAGAAAAAAGTATGAGTTGAGCAAATTATCACAATCAGGTCCACCCATATTCAGAGAGTTTAGGAAAGATTGTATGATTGTTTATCGATAAGATCTCCAATTACAAGAGAAACAGAATCATTTTCAATATTTCGATATTTTTCTAGAGAAATCTCGAGTGAACTAAATAGGGAATAAATATCTCCAGATTCTATCCAAATCAACATGGAAACAAACTTATCGACTTAAAATTCAAGGCATGAAATCATTTCCCAGTTCCCAATCAGAGAATAAATGAGATTGGAGTTAGCAATAGGACATCAAGCACAGTTCAGTAATACGTGCTTCAACGTTTCTAATACTTCATTTCTACTCTCGACAGATGAGCATTAAACTCTCGAGGATATATTTCCTTAGTAACCAATGATATAACTATTCGAATATAAAGTTATATTGACACCTGAACTCATGACACGCAAAAGTTAATAATGAGATATAAGAGCGTGTCCGAGACGAAAATAGTGCACTGGAAAAACACGTTATTTTTGTAGTTCTGTTCCACTACCATCAAACAAGAAAATATAGTTGAATAACATTAGAAAAAACCACACGCTGTCAGAGTAATTTGAAACCCTGTAACGTTTATCACAGCACAGTTTGTTCACATTTTACCAGCACGTTCTGGTCATTTGGCCATACCGGGCAAACAACTGTTGGCCAGTCCAGCTAGAGAGAAAAAACGATGCGCCTTCCCTCAGTATTATTTTCATTCCCCATAACAAGGCTGGACTGTTTATAACTTAGCTTCATCTCAGTCATCCGCATTATTTTTCTCGGACCTTTCCTTTCCTCCAAAACCTTGGTAATTGTTAGCGCTTTGTGACATGATTATTAATAGGCACTGTAATTTTCTTTGTTTCCAGACGAAACTACCCTTGCAACTCACTGTTCTTTCGAGCAGAATTCCACTGTTATGTTGATCCTCAGCCTGTTTATTCAGTCCAATTTGAAGTGTGAACTTTTGTAATTTCAATGAAAATTTTTCTTCTCAACCAATGTTGAACATATTCATTATCTTGTATGAGGACTAGCCAGCCAGGTAAGCCGAGTCGACTTTAAAGGTGCATTCTAGTTTGTGCGTAAAGTTCCACAGTCGACGACGATGCTTGTTATTCATATTGTCCAAATTTCAAGTGTGCTAAGACAGTAGATCGAATAACTTTTCATTATTAATTTGTCTTTATTATTCAATAATCAAACATTTCTAATAATATCAACATATTGCCATTTAAAAGTATAAAAAAGTATGAACTCAACCTCCCCCATTAAAACATAATTGAACATAATCTTTTAGGTTATTTAGACAAACTGAAATCTACTCAGTCTGAGGTCTTTACCCTGTCATGGTCGACGACGGCATTTACACATAAACGAAAACCCAGCTTTAGGCGTTCCACCCTTCAGTCTGCTAGCGCAACCTGGTCGTGGGTTCAAATCCTGCCGGTAGGCAAGGACTTTTGATCTCAACAAATCACTCACGCAATTTCAAAAATCCACGCAGACTGTATGTGGTCATCGTCCACAATAAAAAACTGCTAATATTCTTTTAAAACGAACATTCTACAAATGCCTGACACCATCATTAATTAAATATTTGAAAGCAATATTTGAAGGGAGAAATTCCTCAGGATTTTCTTCCCAGTTATAATGATATTATACAAGATCAGATCATTTCAAATTACGCTCACAAATAATGTGGAAATGCAAATTAAGGTTATCCTACGATCTCTCCAATATTGACGCTCTCTCCAAATGAAACAGATTATCTATTCTGCTGAATGCCTGTATCACATCACTTGTCACATCACATTCCACATACCAGTCAATGATCTAAATCACTTTTTCCAGTTATAGTTTAAGAAAGAGGTTGGCAGGAAAAATTATATTCAACGAAAAAGGGAAATTTCTCATCTATCCCATGTAGGTTCACATTACCTTGTACAAGATCAGCAGTGTCCAATATCCAATCTCTTACTAATCATACTCAGTTACATTTCACAACTCACATATCAGGCCCCTGTTTCATAAAAATTTAGAAGTCCTGTAATACAGGAACAGCTGATTTTATCGGCTATATTGAGCATGTAATTGGAATGGTGATTCTCCTGTATTGCAGGACTTGTAACTTTTATGAAACAGGCTCCAGTTCTTGATAACTCGGTTCATTCTCCATTGCACTACAATTAACCATGGACAAGCAAATTTCTTTTCTTGAACGAACAAACGCAATCAATTAACTTCATACTCGTTACTATTCCGTTTACTAATTGTCGAATAGATTTTAATTTCGAGTCGAGTCCCATCTGGAAGTCTTTGATGTTTTCCATGAAGCAAACTGGGAATACTAATCATCGTCTCGTGATAAATACAAAGGGTACAATAATTACCTTTTTATTTGAAAAGCTGTAGCTCAGTTCATTATCAAATTAAACTTCGGTAGCGTTTCCGGATAATGATTGTCATCGACGTTGGGGAAAAGTTAAAAATCTGTAACAGGACGGAGAAACTGCTCTGTTTGCTATAAAGATGATATTCGATTCAGCGCACAGAAATTAAGGGGGTGAAAAACGAGCCAGAAATTTAGAAGTATGAAAAATATATTAGAGCAGGAAAGGGAATTGTGGAAATTATCTCAGCAATTAGCTAGGGGAAATTACAAAGAAGAAAGGGCAACACTGATGAAAGAACAATGAAGAAAACCGTTCCGCCATTATCAGAAGAGGTGGAAAAAGTTTTTCCATGCTTCTACGTCACATTGCAGGTGGGCCAACGGCCATCTTGTTGTTGAAGCATTTGTTTTTCCACTCGGTAATGAACTGGGCTAAACAAATTCAGGTCCCCATATAGAAGAGATGGAAAAGCTGTGCTTGCTTCATCGCTAGGAATGTTTTTCTCTTGGCAAATTAAATTTCTTTCACAGCTGCAATAACGGTCGATTGGACCTCAAATTTATAACAATTATAGCCGAACGAAGTTATTCTTCCATTCCAATTCGGAGCCAACCCACACTATAATTCGCTCACTCTCTATCACCAACACTCACATCCACAATTCACTTTTTTACTCAAATTCTCGATCATTCATCTCTCTTCACATGCTCTTCCATCTCTCTCCGAATGTTACTTTATTTTCTCTCTTGGCTCTCTCATATACATTGCAATTGCACATTCTAGTTCCTTTTTTGGGTATCCCCTCCATGGACCACTTATTTTCTTCATTTCCGCTGGCCTTCCGGTTTTCAGTTTTCTTATTACTTGCAACGATCTCTCTGTTTTTCTCACATCATTTCCATTATTAAACTTGCTTCTTTCTGTTGAATCTACTTTGCATTTTTTTCCTAATTTGGTTCTTATACGTCCTCGTTCCCCAACTGTGCCACGTTCTCTCTCTACTCTTTCAATCGTCGTTTTCCATTCTATGCCTTCTTTCTCCCCTTCCTATTCCCTTGTTCTACCCCTTTTTTCTCCCTTGTCTTCTCTATCCTTCTCTTCCTATTCACTCCCATCCTTCTCCTTCGTCTTCCACTCTTTCCCCTCCTTCTCTTACTCCTTCTCATCCCTTCTCCATCTCATTCTCCTCTTTCTCCTTTCTCATTTTCTTCTTCTGTCGCTCCTTCCCCACCTATTCATTCTGTCTCTCTCGCGACTTCCTCTCTTACTTGTTTTTGCTTTCTCCTCCAATAACTCATTCTTGCTCACTTCATCTCATTCTCACTTCCTCTTGCGATTCCTCTAGTTTCTTACCAGCTTTTCTGTCCTTGCCTCTCCACTGTGTTCTTCTTCCCTCTTTTGTATCTTCCTTTCCAACTCCAATATCTCTCCAATTTTTTTTCTCTTGTCCCTTTATATTTTCTCCTCTCTCCCTCTCCCCCCTCTCTCTCTCTCTCCTCTCATTAATATTAATCTCTCATATTTCGTGAAATTCATTGAATTATAAGCTGTACTGTAATTATTAATGGAAATTAGTGTATAAGCCAGTAAATATTATTGTAACATACATAAATAAAGAACTCTAATCTAATCTCACTCCTGTCAATTTATATTCGCTTATCTCTCCTTTCTGTCTCTTAATATTTTCCCCACTTCCTCTCCTCTCTATCCTCTCATAGTTTCTTCATTCTCTCCTCTTCCTTTCTCTTCATATTCGCTGCATCACACCTTCTTCCTCATTCTTCATATCCTTACATATACTTTCCAGCGCTCTCCATCCTCTTTCAAAATTTACATAAAATAGAAAACCTTGTACCTTCACTAATTGTTCAACACTTGCAGCATGTTAATTGATGGAAAGAGCGATGTAATAATTGAGAGCGACAAACAAAAAGCCAACGACTCTGATAGAAGTCAAAATCCAAATCCTCCCCCCACCACAATTCCCTCTCACCAACCTCACCCCTCACGACCATTGCAAAACCACCCCCATTTCCCACTCATCACCTGGCGATGCAACGAGCCATTAGAGTTCAATCAATTTCAATATTCTACGCGGTTCCCACAATAATCACAGCTGCTTGTTCAAATCAAATAGAGTTGAACAAAAAATTATTAATCTGAGCGCAAATACTTCACCAGCGAAGTTCGAACTCCGGTGCGGTGGGTTGAGTGCTATCGAACGCACTAATTCGATCTCTTGTCATGATTCGAGAATCATATTGCATCGAAATGTTGTCAAACATGATTCCAATCAGAATATTGGTGTTCCAATTAATTGAATTAGCAGCACTTGCAAAACTCTTCTCAAGCGATAAATTTGAAATTATTTTCATTTTGATATTTTACAAACTTCATCATTTCTGATATTCGATTAATTAAATATTATTGATTTCAGTAATTCAGTTAAGTTTTGAAAATTCAAATCAGTATTTATTATGCTGAATCAGTATTCATGTAATGTTGACTGCATTCTGTGGAATTAGAAAATTCAAATCAGTATTGATTTTGATAATCAGTATTCATATAATCTTGACTGTACTATCTGAAATGATAATCTCAGTAATAATTAGAATCATTCAGTACCTTACATTCTGCAATTCATGTTTTCATGAACAAATTAATACTCTTCAATGTTTGATTCCATTACGAACTGCTTGTTAAATAATCACTTTGAACAATTAATTACGACATAGCAGTCAGGTATTTATAAATAAAAGCTATTAGCTTCTACTTACATTAGTGTAGCGCTTTCGGACACTAGTTCCTTCATCAACACTGGCTGTCACTTCCGTTGTTGAATACATGTGGTTATTAAGCAGCGTGGGTTGTGGGAGTGGCGGGAATTTTTGAACTGTTGGCGGCGGGGGTGGCGGGAATGTTTGAATTTGTGGATTATTGGAGTAGGAGGTTGAAGAGGCTGTGTGATTTGAAGTTGGTTAAGTTTTGAAAATTGTTCAGAAACAAAGGACCTGAACTAAACACCTTGGAACAATTTGAAATATACAAACACACTAAAAGAGACCCCCACAACATCCTTAATGAGCAAACCAACTTCAAATCACACAGCCTCTTCAACCTCCTACTCCAAACATTCCCGCCACCCCCGCCGCCAACAGTTCAAAATTCCCGCCACTCCCACACCCACGCTGCTTAATAACCACATGTATTCAACAACGGAAGTGACAGCCAGTGTTGATGAAGGAACTAGTGTCCGAAAGCGCTACACTAATGTAAGTAGAAGCTAATAGCTTTTATTTATAAATACCTGACTGCTATGTCGTAATTAATTGTTCAAAGTAACAAATTAATATTTATTCTATAATATACTCTGATGTGGAATTATTACAGCATATACAGTATATCAGTTCTAAATTATATAATGTATATTGTATGTTATCATTATTATAGTGTTCACATAGTTATCACTTGACATCTTGTTCAAATGTAGTCATTGACACATATTAATTACTAGTAGTTCTGTGAACAGTAGACCTCTTGACATACCTGTGATGTCACGAACAGTAGACCTATTTTGTCATACCTGTCAAATTTCATGAAAATCTATTACCGCGTTTCGCCGTAAATGCGCAACATTTAAACATTTAAATATTAAGAGAAATGCCAAACCGTCGACTTGAATCTTAGACCTCATTTCGCTCGGTCAATTATATTAGTCTATCGTGATCAACATCAAGATTATTCTATCAATCACTCGAATTGATATTATTAGTATCTATAAAACAGTGGAGAGGAAGAAGGAAATATAGGAAGAAGGTGAAGATATTATGGCACTGAGCATGTATTGTATTTATTCATTGCTTTCATATTTAAGTGATTAGATCCAATAAAAATATCAAGAATAATTAATGGAAGCTGTATCTTGTAAGGCTCTATCTCCAAATGTCTTAAAATCCGCCAGTAAAACTTCTTAGACGATATTTTCAAGAACTGGAACAGTTATTCCAAGTTATATTCATAACCTACTTCATTGATTTCCTATCCGAAAATCCCCAAATTCGTGTCTTCTTTAAAATGTTGGCTTACTAACTATAAGGATGCGAGTATTGTCTATTTCGGACAGCCAAATAAGAATAGATGAGCCAAATCATCATTTTACGAGTGGATATAAAGTTGGAGTTTGTTGATATTTTTCTGTGAAGCCAATGCTGGTGTTGGGCGAAGTTTGCACAGGAAATAACTTTGTGGAAGATGATCTTCTGCTGGAGTTGAGCAAGATTTCTGAGAAAGTTAAGGTATTGAGCGATTATCTCGACCGATATAAGCTGCTGGAGAACAACAAAAGAGGGGGTGATGTAGGGAAGAAAAAGAGAGAAAGGGATAGAGTGACAAAGGAAGAGTAGTAAGCTGGTCGTGCAGCTCTGACCAAAAAAACTCCAGCTTTATCAACAAGTCCCACACGCCAGACGATTATGTATACGGATTTACTATCGGGCTGGTAAACATCCTTCCACGGATGTTTTTCAACCCTTTTTTGATCCAGGATTCCAGCACGTAGATGCACGCTTCCGCGTTCGCTCTCCCTCTATACTCCAACTCAAAAATCAGACACCACCTCCCCCCAACCTCATCCCTTATCATCCACTGCAAACTCGAGTAACGTCTTTCAGATATTTTCAGCTTGTTGACACACTGAAAACTTTTGCTTGTTTGGGAGGACAAGGAATCAGGTAACTGTTTTTCTTCCTCGAATGGCGCCGTCAAACGTTTAAATTTTTAAAGCTTCCTGTGAAAAAAAAATCGTCTAGAAAAGTTTAAATTTGATAGTGAGTTCAACAACTCATTGTTTTGCAATCAACATCAGTAGGTTGATAATGCGTGCTCAAATTACGATTTAATTGCCGTTGATTCAACTCCAACTCCCCAAGCCTTATTTTGAAAGATTCATTATGAGTACCTTGCTTGGATTGGCTCAGTAACTTATAAGAGATTATGCGATTTTTCATCAAGTTAACAATACGTTTAATCTCAATCAGAACCAAACACCATTTCAAGGAAGAAGTTGATCATTAAAATTCATGCAATGGTTTGTATGATAGTTCTATTATTCCATGAAAAACATTGTGTTGGTATTCTTAAACCCCCAGTTTGGAATTTTTCCCACAACATAATCTATATGGAAGCCACAAATTTTCTTAGTTCACATTTGGCCAAACGACAACGACATTTGGTTCTTATGCGTCATTACATTTTAACTGAGCAAATATAGCATTCAAAATACTATCAATTGAATGGTTATTGTTCTGTTTCTTGTCAATCGGCTTACATTTTTGTAATCAGTTTCTAATAGGAACCGTAATCCAAATCTAATCCGCAAAATCTAGTCGAAGAGCCAAGTTAAATCAAAAATCGAAATTCCAGAATCTTATTTCAAGGTTTATGTTCACATTAATTTAGTTCCAGATCATTTCCGAGACCGTTGATAGACTAATCGCTGTGAAAACTGCACCATTGAGCAATCACTGGTGTGATCAAAATTGTGTATTATACTAGCTTCCGAATTGCTTTTGAATTTCCAGATAAGAAAATATTAGCCAAGGTATTATGTATACAGAATTCTTGCATGAACAATAATATTGGTAAGATAACTGCAGCAACCTCATTCAAAGTAATTCAACATTATTTTAGATCTTATTATATTGTGATGAAATTTTTATAAGCAGTGTAGCGATCGCTAAACACTGAATACGGATACCTTAAAATTATTACCTGTGAAGAATGAGCATACAAAATCATACAGGTCGAGCAAAAATCCCGATGTAGATAATTTACGGGACTGCGTCTCTAATAAGTTCTGAAGGATTAAAATACGGTATTGGACCAAATATCGTTCAGAATATACTTCGAGAACAGAGTCTTGTCGGGCTTTAAGCTCTATTGTAGGAATTTATACGATCTCTGGCTGCATCTGCTGTACAATTGATGTGTTCGCTCCTAAGTCGAGGTAGGTAACAGATAAAAGCTGATATATGAGCAGGTAAGGACAAAGAATAAATATCTCGATCTGACCCCACTCACTACATCCACTTAGACCTGTTCCAATATCCAGCTTAATTCAATTATTTCAATGATCGTATTCGATCGGTTCTTGATGATATAGAACGTATCAGACACAATAATTGACAGGCTTAAGAAATAATCGAACTCAGAAAACGAATTAACAAAACTGGAATATATTATAATAAAATATATAATCATACAGTGCAGATTCAGAATTTGATTTACAGATTGATAATAATTTAGCATTGACAAAAGAGTTAAAAATGTTCTTGTACTTGCATGATACCATGCGTGATTCGACAGAATTTTACAATTGATAAAGTTAACAGTTTTGAAAAAATAGTGAAAAAATGAATTATAAAATATTTTAAAATTGCTCGGGTCGTGGTTCTGGCAGCGGAGGATAGTCAATCAACTACAAGTTCTTATAATTCAATAGGAATAAATTCTAGGCTCTTAAGGCTAAAGCGCTTGTCGGCGTGGCCAATAATTTAACGAAGAATTCTATTTCTTTCTGCACTGAAATATTTTCGAAGCGTAGATTGGGGCCCCTTTTAAAACTTAAACTCACGTGAATTTCCTTGGCGGTCGTGGTTTTCTTCTTTAGATCAAAAATCGTTTGATCGGCAGCAATCCAGGCTTCGGTTTCAGCACGTGTGGAATTTTAATTTAAATTTCCTTCACCAAATTAATTAAGGGATAATTTACTTTAAACTTTTAAATTTATCGATTGATGAAAATAAGTTTACAATAACATAATTATCATTCAGTTTCAACAAAATGGCGTCTCCATAATGCCGTGAAAGCATCAGCCAATGAGAGCGCGTTGTGGGCCTACTCGCACTTGATTGGTGGACGTTGTATGACGTAGTGGGTCTACATGGCATTCATATCGGCATTCACCAATAGTATTCAAGAGGGCGTCACGTGATCTCACTAGTTCTTAAATCAATAGATTCGTTACTACATTGAAATTATGTTTCTAATTTATACTTTGTTACCTGGAGAGGTCGATTATTATTGTGATACAGTTTCTCGTCAGCTCATGAATTCATCAGAGTATTTGATCATGTTAAATTCAACTTAATCTACAAAATGCTTTGAATTAAAATGATAGCTACTCAAGAGCTATCCAACCTAACGAAATTTTTAAAAATGTAATGATAAAAGAATGCTTTCATGATTGATATATGCTACGTTCCCTAAATCAATTCTTAAACTCATTGAATACAATTCGAAAGAATAATTAATACTCATTGAACGTGAGGATGAAGGGTAATGAATAATAATAACAATTCAGTGATAAGAAAAAATAACATCTATATCACGCAAATACTCCTAGTAAATAGTAAACTCGTCAATCGAATATCTCACAAAGTCAAGTAAAAAATCCATTTAGAAAAACACCCATTACATGATTCATGCAATCTTCTAGTCTAGAAATATGGGGTTCCAGTTTTCTAAGCTAGTATGAAATATAAATTTGTAAAATTATTTGATTTCACTCAAATAATAATTATGCAAGTTGCATAGATGAGTGAGTTCATAAATATTCAAGTTTATGTAAGTTGAATGAAGTTTTCCAACTTTGCAGACCGCAGACTTTCAAGAGAGAATAATGTAGCTTCTTGTTTCTTGAACTATTCTCTTATCACCATCACTGAAGCAGTAGTGACATTCCTAATGCTGCATCAGTGTTATATGGTTTGGATGGAGTTACCAGATTACAGCATAGTTTCTGTGAATGCATTAGTTTCAGTTAGCACCATCTTCCTCTGTTCTCGCTAGCATTCCAGATATGTCGATGTATTCCAGTAGACAATGTATTCCAGTCTTACATCAACTACTGGAAGATTGGAAGCATTCCAAGAAATTCGCTTGTAATAAGGTACACGTGTTCACTATGTGGTGTCATGACTTAACTTGTCATATAGTCTCTGAAACCTACATGATCTAGATTTCCTCTCTTACAAGCTGTTGAAAACTGCTAAGTAGCTACTATAATCAACTAAACTAACTTGCTACTACAATAAACTATACTAACTATAGCTATTGAACCTATTTCGGAGATGAGGAAAAGAAGACATTGAAAGACGGAGAAAATTGAAATGAAAAGGATTGGGTGAACAGGAAGAGGAAGAAGAAGAGTGAGAAATAGTTGTGCAAGAAAAGGTACAAAGGTAAATGGTTATTCCATGCTACATTGTTACCATTGGTTATACAGTTATAGTATGCTATAATATTGATTATTCTGTAGTATTATAAAATATTATTCAAAATAGCGATGGCATAATTTTTTTACACCTTCGTAATGATTAGATCGCTATCTTATATATATTATTATAATATATATTTTCAATTTCAATAAAATATATTGCATTTGAATGAAATAAATGGAAACGGTACTCCTATTACAAGTAGCTCTGTGAACAGCAGACCTCACGCAGTATTCTCATCCACAAGTACCTGATGTCACTTGTTTTAAATGTTAACAAACTCAGTTCACGTTTGAATTTGTATTCCATATGATACTAGTAGTTCTGTGAACAGTAGACCTCGAGCTCAGTAAGTTACATTGACCTGTTGTTATGTTTTCTCAAAAAATAAATAATTTAACTAAATTTAAAATGTCTAGAAAAAAATCTAAATAAACATAGAGCTTTCTGTCCTATCGTACCGTGACGTGTCGTCCCGGAATGTGAGTGTGAGCGCTGTTATCAGGTCTGGCTGCAACTGTCCACAACATTGATGGAAAGATATATATTTACAAGATTTTCGATGTTTTTGAACGGGTAGTATTATAGTCTACTATGGACAGCTGAATAATGATGAATAATTCTATAGTCTGATTTTTACTCCAATATTGGCGTATGAAGGAGGCTCCTTTTTCCTTTTATATTATCCTGTGAAGCCAATGCTGGTGTTGGGCGAAGTTTGCACAGGAAATAACTTTGTGGAAGATGATCTTCTGCTGGAGTTGAGCAAGATTTCTGAGAAAGTTAAGGTATTGAGCGATTATCTCGACCGATATAAGCTGCTGGAGAACAACAAAAGAGGGGATGATGTAGGGAAGAAAAAGAGAGAAAGGGATAGAGTGACAAAGGAAGAGTAGTAAGCTGGTCGTGCAGCTCTGACCAAAAAACCTCCAGCTTTATCAACAAGTCCCACACGCCAGACGATTATGTATACGGATTTACTATCGGGCTGGTAAACATCCTTCCACGGATGTTTTTCAACCCTTTTTTGATCCAGGATTCCAGCACGTAGATGCCCGTTTCCGCGTTCTCTTCCCCCTCTATACTCCAACTCAAAAATCAGACACCACCTCCCCCCAGCCTCATCCCTTATCATCCACTGCAAACTCGAGTAACGTCTTTCAGATATTTTCAGCTTGTTGACACACTGAAAACTTTTGCTTGTTTGGGAGGACGAGGAATCAGGTAACTGTTTTTCTTCCTCGAATGGCGCCGTCAAACGTTTAAATTTTTAAAGCTTCCTGTGAAAAAAAAATCGTCTAGAAAAGTTTAAATTTGATAGTAAGTTCAACAACTCATTGTTTTGCAATCAACATCAGTAGGTTGATAATGCGTGCTCAAATTACGATTCAATTGCCGTTGATTCAACTCCAACTCCCCAAGCCTTATTTTTAAAGATTCATGATGAGTATCTCGCGTGGTTTGGCTTTGTAACTTATGAGAGATTATGAGATTTCTCATGAAGCTAACAATATATATAATTTCAATGATATGGTCAGGACCAGACTCCATTTCAAAGGAGATGTTGATTATTAATTCATGCAATGGTATGTATGAGAATTCCATTATTTCATGAAAAGTTTTGTGATTGGTATTTTGAAACCCACAGTTTGGAATTTCTCCCACAACAAATTCTATAAGGAAGCCATCGTTTTTTTCAGTTCACATTTGGCTACACGACAATGAAAGTTCTTATGCGTCATTACATTGTAACAGATCGAATATAGCATTCAAAATACAATCAATTGAATGTTTATTGTTCTGTTTCTTGTAATCGGTTTCTTGTCAATCGACTTACTCTTTTGTAATCAGTTTCTTATAGGAACCGTAATCCAAATCTAATCCGCAAAATCTAGCCAAAGAGCCAAGTTAAATCAAAAATCGAAATTTCCAGAATCTTATTTCAAGGTTTATGTTCACATTAATTTAGTTCCAGATCATTTCCGAGACCGTTGATAGACTAATCGCTGTGAAAACTGCACCATTGAGCAATCACTGGTGTGATCAAAATTGTGTATTATACTAGCTTCCGAATCGCTTTTGAATTTCCAGATAAGAAAATATTAGTCAAGGTATTATGTATACGGAATTCTTGCATGAACAATAATATTGGTAAGATAACTGCAGCAACCTCATTCAAAGTAATTCAACATTATTTTAGATCTTATTATATTGTGGATTTGAATGTTTGGAAACTGAGTCACGAGAGAAAACTTGATATTGCAAAGGTTTCAAGATTACCTTAGCTTTTAATGACTCTCTATAATTATATAAGTCAAGTAATGACCCCTTACAACAACATAATTATCATACAGTTTCAACAAAATGGCATCTCCATGACGCCGTGAAAGCATCAGCCAATGATAGCGCGTTGTTGGCCTACTCGCACTTGATTGGTGGACGTTGTATGACGTAGGGGGTCTCCCACCTGGCATTCAGCAATAGTATTCAAGAGGGCGTCACGTGATCTCACCAGTTCTTAAATCAATAGATTCGTTACTATATTGAAATTATGTTTCTACTTTATACTCTGTTACCTGGAGAAGTCGATTATTATTGTGATACAGTTTCTCGTCAGCTCATGAATTCATCAGAGTATTTGATCATGTTCAATTCAGCTTAATCTACAAAATGCTTTGAATTAAAATGATAGCTACTCAAGAGCTATCCAACCTAACAAAATTTTCAAAAATGTAATGATAAAAGAATGCTTTCATGATTGATATATGCTACGTTGCCTAGATCAATTCCTAAACTCATTGAATACAATTCGAAAGAATAATTAATACTCATTGAACGTGAGGATGAAGGGTAATGAATAATAATAACAATTCAGTGATAAGAAAAAATAACATCTATTACCTAATATCACGCAAATACTCCTAGTAAATAGTAAACTCGTCAATCGAATATCTCACAAAGTCAAGTAAAAAATCAATTTAGAAAAAACACCCATTACATGATTCATGCAATCTTCTAGTCTAGAAATATGGGGTTCCAGTTTTCTAAGCTAGTATGAAATATCAAATTGTAAAATTATTTGATTTCACTCAAATAATAATTATGCAAGTTGCATAGATTAGTGAGTTCATAATATTCAAGTTTATGTAAGTTGAGTGAAGTTTTCCAACTTTGCAGACCGCAGACTTTCAAGAGAGAATAATGTAGCTTCTTGTTTCTTGAACTATTCTCTTATCACCATCACTGAAGCAGTAGTGACATTCCTAATGCTGCATCAGTGTTATATGGTTTGGATGGAGTTACCAGATTACAGCATAGTTTCTGTGAATGCATTAGTTTCAGATAGCACCATCCTCCTCTGTTCTCGCTAGCATTCCAAATATGTCTATGTATTCCAGTAGACAATGTATTCCAGTCTAACATCAACTACTGGAAGATTGGAAGCCTTCCGAGAAATTTGCTTGTAATTATAGGTACACGTGTTCACTATGTGGTGTCATGACTTAACTTGTCATGTAGTCTCTGTAACCTTCATGATCTAGATTTCCTCTCTTACAAGCTGTTGAAAACTGCTAGGTAGCTACTATAATCAACTGAACTAACTTGCTACTACAATAAAATAGACTAACTATAGCTATTATATATATAAGCTTATGCTTTATGGGCAAGCATGTGGAAGCGTCAGAAGTGACTTGTCATAATTTAAAAAACACAAAACAAAAATTACATTAAAGATATACTATATTCTATAGTAGAAATTACTATAGCTATTGAACCAATCTTAGAGATGAGGAAAAGAAGACATAGGGAGAAGGAAGAGAGGAGAAGAAGTCGGAGAAAATTGAAATGAAAAGGATTAGGTGAACACGAAGAGGAAGAAGAAGAGTGAGAAATAGTTGTGCAAGAAAAAGGTACATAGGTAAATGGTTATTCCATGCTACATTGTTAGCATTGGTTATATAGTTATACTATGCTATTACCGTATATTGATTATTCTGTAGTATTATAAAATATTATTCAAAATAGCGATGGCATAATTTTTTACACCTTCGTAATGATTGGATCGCTATCTTATATATAATTATTATAATATATATTTTCAATTTCAATAAAATATAATTGCATTTTGAATGAAATAAAAGGGAAACGGTACTCCTATTACAAGTAGCTCTGTGAACAGCAGACCTCGAGCTCAGTAAGTTACATTGACCTGTTGTTATGTTTTCTCAAAAAATAATAAATAATTCAACTCAATTTAAAATGTCTAGAAAAAATCCTAAATAAACATAGAGCTTTCTGTCCTATCGTACCGTGACGTGTCGTCCGGAATGTGAGTGTGAGCGCTGTTATCAGGTCTGGCTGCAACTGTCCACAACATTGATGGAAAGATATATATTTACAAGATTTTCGATGTTTTTGAACGGGTAGTATTATAGTCTACTATAGACAGCTGAATAATGATGAATAATTCTATAGTCTGATTTTTACACCAATATTGGCGTATGAAGGAGGCTCCTTTTTCCTTTTATATTATCCTTGAGATGCAAAATTTCCAAAAACCTTGTATATACGTCGACGCGCAATTTAAAAAACAACATACCTGTCAAATTTCATGGAAATCTATTACCGCGTTTCGCCGTAAATGCGCACCATATAAACATATAAACATGAATAAACATTTAAACATTCCAACATTTAAACATTAAGAGAAATGCCAAACCGTCGACTTGAATCTTAGACCTCACTTCGCTCGGTCAATTAGTACATGAGCATTACATAAGCTTATTCAACATAAGTGAGTTAGTCTAGTCCACTAATTGCTCAGCCAGTCTATTTTTTAGAATCCATTACACAATGAGCTTCGGTTGTGAGACTCTTTAAACCTTTGGATCGTTGAATACGTCCCTTCAAAACATTAACATTAGAGTCCATTACAATATTATATCAACCTTCAAAAATCACAATATTGAGTATCGACAATGTAGTCTACTATTCTGGCTGTTTGAATAAGCTCAACTAATTTTCGACCTTTTAAAATCATGCACTGGCCTTCCAGTAGATCTGTGAACAGTTGACCACGCGCAGTTATAAACCATAGCCCCTTTTAATACTGACCGTCAGAGTTTTTTCTGTTCTGTCGTGTCCAAAGACCTTAAAGAGATATAGACCCACAATGCTTATGCCTTCCCAATGATAGCTCTTAC
The DNA here is from genome assembly GCF_014356525.2 of Nilaparvata lugens. Lineage (NCBI taxonomy): Eukaryota > Metazoa > Arthropoda > Insecta > Hemiptera > Delphacidae > Nilaparvata > Nilaparvata lugens. The sequence goes on from NW_024090372.1 coordinate 18,547, forward strand.
TTGAAATTGAAGGCCGCCATTGGGGTATTTTAGCACGAGATATTGTATCTATATATTCGTAATAGTATAGATTGCAAAGGCATTGGTAATAATTTCATAGGTTGCCCCCTCAATAGCCGATTTCAATTCCAAGTACGACACTAGCGCTGCATGTGAGTCTATGGATCTTTAAGGTCTTTGGTCGTGTCGACGGGATATAGGCCTATCGGTGTGAAACGGCCAATGTCTGATTGGATTGGCGTTTCTGCAATGCTAATCATCTGTTGTAAACAACTATCACCGAATTCTAATTTCCCACAAGACACACTGTCAACTGATCAGCCCGAGTTGAAAGCAGAGGAAAGTCAAGTGAAAATACTATGTTACTTTCAGTTATTAATAATCAATGCAATTATTGCAGGCAATTGATAATCCACTTCACAGTTGATTAATAATTATAAAGTAGCTCTATGGTCACATTTTTACAGTAATATGGAAGTAAAGAGGGAACTCCTTCTCCTTAATGCGAAATTTACACATTTATAGACGCGCAATTAAAAAATGACCATTCCTGTCGTATATCATGAAAATTAATTGCCTTGTTTCGCCGTAAATGAGAAAAATCATACATACATGAGAACATACAAACATAAATAGAAAAGAGAAATTCAAAACCATCGACTTCGCTCGGTCAATGAACCATAGAATGCATAATTGAATAAATTCTTAGATGATGAGATACAAGACTTACCTGTCCAATTAGACGATTGAGGTTCGTATAGGTTGGTCGATTTACATCCAAGTTGCGGGCACAAATGTCATAGAAAGCCTCGTTGTCGAAAATGAAACAACAATCGGACACGTTGAGACTTCCATGAGTGGTTAGACATGCATTATACGGCTCAGTGATCAACGGTGATATCTGCAAGAAAATTACATGAATAAATCGAGATAAGAATTATCGAATGTAAGGAGATTGATGAAATTTTGTGAACCGACTCCTCTTTTCTCCTCAGAGTAACAGTCATGTGAAAATTATTATTTAGCTCTGCAACAAACAACAAGTACATTTCTCATTGTCGTTCATGGAATGCTTATTTTAATAAGCTCTCGATGTCGATGATGATGATGATGATGACTTACTTCCCCATCACGCCGCTGCGTGAACCTTAGGGCCGAATCACACGAGGCGGCACGGTACGTCAGGACAGGATGCTCTTCGATTGACTGATTGACTTGGCTTATTGAGAATCGACCAATCAGAGAGCTTCTTGTCCCGACGTCCGTGTCAAACAGAGAGTCTAGAATGTAGTCTACAGAGTAGCTTAAAGAGTTTCCATATAGGTAGCCTTTGCGTGCATTTTGATTGTATTAGCATACAGTCTATTCTCTTTGGTGGACACTAGTCTGAAAATACGCCTCGTGTGCCTTAGTCCTTATTCTCGTGACTATGCAACTACTTTTGTAAAAACAGTAATTGTTTATCCAATGAATGAATAAATAGATAAAGTGAGCTGAGAACCAAATTATTCTACTAACCCTGGGCGATGGATAGATGGCGAACTCGATTTTGTTTTTCTTGGCGTAGTCGTTAGTCATGCGCTCGAGCAGATTGACAGTGAACCCGGACCCTGTGCCTCCGCCGAAAGAGCGCACCACTATGAAGCCTTGGACGTTGGCACAGTTCTCGGCCACTTTACGGATGCGGTCAAGCACCAGTTCGGACATTTCGTTGCCGATCGTGTAGTAGCCACGTGCGAAGTTGCTCGCCGCGTCCTCTTTGCCCGAGATCAGCGTGTCTGGGTGGAACAGCTGACGATAGGCTCCCGTTCTTATCTCGTCTGGAGACAGCAAATGACAAACATATTCAATCTCAAATATATTCTTATATCTAAGGTTGATGGAATACCGGTAGGCTACAGTTCTAATCTCATCTAAAGACAGCAATTAAGTGACAAAAAAATTTCAAATAGATACGGTAGTTATGTAAGTGATGTTGCTTTCCATGACGAAACATTGAAACTTTGTTGTAGCATAGAGAAACAATAGCGTAAGTAGATATCCCATGGTATAGGGCGTTTATGTTGCAACTTTTACTGTTATCTCAAGCCGATTACTGTTGATTATTGTCGAATTTTACTGTTTTGTTGGGGTGAGAGTGTATGAACGGCACACTATGGAAGACCAGTGTCACACAGCTTCACGGAAAAGAATTACATGAACTATCAGCTTGATATAACAGTAAAAGTTGCGACATAAACGCCCCATACCATGGGATATCTACTCATACTATTGTTTCTCTATGGTTGTAGTTTACACACTGCAAAGCAAGGCGCCCCTGGTGTCAGGCTGATGAAGCTCCTCCTCAGGAGTGAAATATGAACCTCAATTCGCCAAGAAAATTAAGTGTTTTTCAAATATTTACAAATGTAACACAGTGTCTAAACTACAACAATGTTATCTAAGATTTATTAGCTGAAGGTAGGCTCCAGTTCTAATCTCCTCTGGAGGCAGCAGTGACTAACGTATTCAATTTCAAATAGGTACTCTTATCTAAAGTTGATGAACTAACTGTAGGCTCTTGTTCTAATCTAATCTTGCCTGGAGGCAGCAAGTGACCAACGTAACATTTATTAAATTTTAAATAGATATTCAAAGTAGATGGACTGACGATAGACTAAAGTTTTAATCTCATAAGGATACAGCAAGTGTCAAACATATTCAATTCGAAATAAATGCTACTCTCAGGTAGATGAGGTGTTCAGTGAAAGACTAATTGAAACTTTGAGTATATTTGAAAAATAATAGAAAAATGCCATCAGATTTGTGTTTAACATATTTGTGGATGCATTTTAGCCTATTTATTTCACTGAATGGGATGAGTAAAAAATTCAACTCATTCAGGACAGAGAATCGTTGCAATATTATTTAGAACAAACTGTAAATTCATATTGTGTTTTTTCTTCATCAAATATAAACAAGAAACAGATTCAAACTTACAATGAACAATAAATAGATATGGCCAAAAATAATCAATAAATAAGTGAAAGATAAAGTTTTCGGCAATCGCTGGTTTGTATGATCATATTATTTGTACTATAGATAATATTATATTATTCACTCCATCCAATAAATAGTAATAATTGAATACAAGATTTCGGAACAGCTTGAACTCAAAAATATTGTGTATTATATTTCCACTTCAAATATTTTGTTAATATAATTAACGTATAAATTAACCTATATTCATGGTTTTACTTAACCATCGTTCAAGTAACAATTCTTATGAATAAATGAAAATAAGTAAATATGATCAAAAATAAGAATCTTGCATTAGTATTTATTTATTTTCAATCACTTGTAAATGGCATTAGTAGCCGGAACATGTCGTGACGAAATAGTTTAAAAAGGGTACTCAGATTTATATTTTTATTTATAAAAATACTCAAGTATTCAGTAGCTCACTTTAGTTATTGACAAAAATCAATAAACTATTGATATTGCATTCAGTGCAAATAACATTACAAATGCAGCAACTTTTAATACTGTAACACAAGAGAATTGAGAGTAGCTTATTATTGTTTTTGGTAGGTAGGCGTTTTTCTTCCAGGGAATGTTAATGTGATTGTCTATTGTAGTCTACCTATACATAAAAAATTGATGGTCAAGGAATAAACAGTTCTCATCAGTTTCGTGTTAAACTCGGAATTGAAAACTGATCACTTATTGGAAAATGGATGGGAAATTCTATTTTATAAAATATTGATAAAGAATTCAACTTAATTTTGGAATCAAAACACGACTGAAACATCAACTCAAATCTACATCATGAGATTGACAATTAAGTTAAATTGTATTAGGCCTACAATTGAATTTCCTTTAAAAACCAAGATTACCTACGCAAGTTGGTTCCAAATCAAAAATGACGCATCTCGGCACATATTTTCCACTATTATCTTCGAAGAAGGTGTTGAACGATCTATCCCTGCAGCGTTCATAGCCAGGGTAGACGAGTCCATCTGGCCTGATAGCATGCTCCAGACAGTACAACTCCCAACAAGCATTCGCTATCTGTGTACCTGATTGACCAATGTGGATGGAGATAATTTCTTTCTGAAATATGCAGATGAAACCTTATTTTGAAATGGTGAGAGGGTTTATTATTTCACAACTGATGTGATGAAGCACTTTTTTGTAGGGTTAGAGCATTTCTCCCAAACATTTTATGCTTAGTCATAATTTTTTGTATTTTCTCTCTTTCTTTTTGAAACTCATAGCTTGTGCAAGTGCAACACCCTGCAACATTGTGGGTGGATACGGATACATAGTGGAGTGATCCAGGTAGCTTGTAGCTTCAAGCTTGAGAGTGTTGAATGGAATGTATCCATTGATATGGGTCAAAACATACATATCTAAGATTCGCCACCTGAGTGAGCAACCATTTAGTTACATGCATTACATTCTACACTCTCTAGCTTGAAGTTAGGTATTTTTGCCAAAAACATTTTTTTACCCGCTTAATAATGATAAATAAATATTGTACAGATGAATGATATTAATCAATAGCTATTCACATCAGAGCCCTCTGCTGCATGAGGAAATACAAAGTGACCACGAGAAACATTTACATTTTGAAAATATAAAACAATATTAATTTTTCAATGACTATATTTATTCAACTTGAGTGAAATGGTTGTGAGTATATGCCATCTACTATAAGTTAAAAAAAACTATGTCAGGAAGGTGACGTCCTTCTTCCCTGAGACAATTTTCTATTCTGTCCAGAAAGCTCTCCCGCACTTGTTGCAGTGTATCCCTAATGATCAACGCCACCTCATTGCATATCGCTGCTTTCAAGGCATCTTAAGTACGGGATCTATGTCGATAAACTTGCTCTTTCAAATGTCCCCACAAATGAAAATCAAACATGTTAAGGTCCGGAGATCGAGGAGGGCAGTGCACATCTCCAAAAATATTGAAATCAGGGAGAGCTTCCTGGACAGAATAGGATATTGCCTCAGGAAAGAATTACGTCACCTTCCTGACATAATTTTCTTTTCATAAGGTAAATGGCATATACTCACAACTATATTACTCAAGTTGAATGAATAGTATCTTGAAAATTAATATTGTTTTTCAATTTCTAAAATGTAAAATGTTTTTGTGGGCATTCTGTATAAGCTAATAATTCAGTCATCTCCTATTATAATAACCAGCTGACTACTAAAACTATCAGTTAGTATTTTTGTATGCAATAGGGCCCTGTTTCTACTGGTGATATACTTGTGACACTTTACATTGAATTCACAATACAACCACCTGTGAAGTTACCTTGCCAATCAGTTGTCTGTTGAATTATTATACATCTTGGAATGTGGATCAAAAGTGATGTTTTGATTCACACACTTCATTTTGAAAATAGAAAATGCTCTGCGAGGAAGATCAGATTGTAAAAATTATCGAAAATCTCAACTCACCATGTCTGTTTCTTTGTATTATATAATTTGTATAGTGTTATATTAATTTCTGATAATTTTACTGTAATTTTACTATGAATTTTGATTGAGTTTTTACATTTTCCATGAAGAATTTTGCTGTGTTGTTCTGTCCAAAAAGTTATGTTATTGTAATTTTCCGTACTATCACATTAGGTTAACGTTTATCACATGTCTTATCAGATGTTTAAGTGTTCTCAATGCTCTTAGTGGAACTGTGTAAAAAGTACAAAACAATCCCTTTTTTAAGTCATTTTTAGCGGCTTCTTTAGTCAACTCACATTCCAAAATAGAGGAATTAGGATTTTTGCAGAAAATATGAATATAAAGATTACATAATTATTTATGAATCATATTATATAAACGCAAGCAATAGTTAATAAAATTCGTGCACCTGAAGTTTAAAATGAGTTTAGAAATAATTTACCTCTCAATTCCAAATAATAATTATCAAAATCAAATCAAATTTTTTTATCACAATACAATAGTTGAGGGTCCTGCCAAACCCAAGGTTTTTTTGCGGGTGCCCAGCTACAGGAAAAAAAATGAGTTACAAAAGATAAATAGACTTAGACAAAATAAATATTACACTTCAAAGATTTTAAGTGAAAAATAAAAGAAAACTAATACAAAATGAAAAAATAAAATAAAAAATATACATCAGATTTTGATACAAAATTAATAAAAAAGGGAAAAATGAGAATTTATTAGAAAGGAATGAAATAATAAGGAAAAAGGGATTTTTTTTTACACAAGTAATAGTACATTTTTATCGTTGAGGCAGGCGGCAGTGGCAATAAAAGGAAAATTTCAAAACTTCTGCCAGCAAAAATTAAAAAATTCTAATAATGTAAGCATATACTGTCATTTTTACTTTCCTTGCCCTATTACCATAGGTAAGGAAAGTATTGCTTTCCAAAAAAAATTAAGGTACCCTGATTTCAAGTTTTCTATACGTTTCAAGTCCCCCTGAGTCCAAAAACATGATTTTTGGGTGTTGGTCTGTGTGTGTGTATGGTGTGTGTGTGTGTGTGTGTGTGTTGTGTGTGTGTGGTGTGTGTGTGTGTTGTGTGTGTATGGTGTGTGTGTGTGTGTGTGTGTGTGTGTGTGTGTGTGTGTGTGTGTGTGTGTTGTGTGTGTGTGTATGTGTGTGTGGTATGTGTGTGTGTGTATGTGTGTGTGTGTGTGTGGTATGTGTGTGTGTGTATGTCTGTGAACACGATAACTCCATTCCTAATCAACCGATTGATTTGAAATTTTAAACTTAAGGTCCTTATACCATGAGGATCCGACAATAAGATATTCAATAAAATTCAATTCAAGATGGCGGAAAAAATGGCGGATAATTACTAAAAACCATGTTTTTCACGTTTTTCTCGAAAACGGCTCTAACGATTTTCTTCAAATTCATACCATGGATAGCTATTTATAAGCCCTATCAACTGCTATGAGTTTCATTTCTGGGAAAATTCAGGAGCTCTGTAATATTCTTGAGAAAAATGGCGGATAATGACGAAAAAACCATGCTTTTCACGGTTTTCCGAAAATGCTCTAACGATTTTCTTCAAATTTATACATGGATAGCTATTTATGAGCCCTATCAACTGGCATGAGTCTCATTTCTGGGAAAATTTCAGGAGCTCTGTAATATTCTTGAGAAAAATGGCGGATAATGACGAAAAAACCATGTTTTTCACGGTTTTCTCGAAAACGGCTCCAATGATTTTCTTCGAATTTATATCGTAGATAGCTATCTATAAACCCTATCAACTGGCATGAAACTCATTTCTGGGGAAATTTCAGGAGCTCCGTAATATTATTGAGAAAAATGGCGGATAATGACTAAAAACCATGTTTTTCACGATTTTCTCAAAAACGGCTCTAACGATTTTTTTCAAATTCATACCCTGTATAGTTATTTATCAGATCTATCAACTGGCATGAGTTTCCTGGGAAACTAATGGGGGGTCCACCCTACTTTTGAGAAATGGACTTTGTAACCTCCATCTCGTGCATGAGGTAGGTAGAGCAGTTCATAAAAAGTACACAGTCATAGTCAAGATATTTTATCTGTAGTGACAGCTGTTTTGACGACTTTTAAAAAAATCATCTAAATTCACAATTTACACGAAGGAAAAAGTACTCTGAAAACAATAATTATATATACACTGCCGTGCTACCAATTTCTCCTAAATCGGTTGGATAGCATTTTTCACCTATTAACCTAAGGAAAGTTATCGGCTCCAACGTAATAGATTCTTGATAAACTATGAATGGATCTATCGCCTATGAATGAGAAATCCAGTTTTCAGAGCAAACCAACTTATAATCTTCAGAAGAATTTTGGCAATATACAACACAAATCCACAAAGAACAATACCTTACACACTTAAGCATCTAAAATCATTACAAGCTAAGTACTTATCCACTTATGTAGTTGAAAAAACAATGGCTATATGCTTGTAAACACAAGAAATAATTATAGACAAAAATTAGAACACTATAAACTGTTCAAAACTCAATTTAAAACATTAAAATTTCAATTAAATAGAAAAAATATTCAGAGAGCACAAAAAACACTTTTCAGTAGCCAGCCACCATTTTTTAGAGAAGAAGGAAGCCTCCTAGTAAAGAGCAAAGACACCTCAAACCAGTGCCGACTTCACGGACATGTCACCAAAAAATTATAAATTACAAGTTTAGAATTCACATTTACATTTGTTCTCAATAAAACTTTATTCGAAACTGTTATTTTAATTCTATATATCCTCTCTATGATCTGTTAATTCTGTTAACTCTGTTTACAGAGTTGTTTTTTCGGTGATACCATGGAACAAGCAACACAATATTATTTATGATAAATTCTCAGTCAAAAAGTTGTCCGTATATCGATTACTCTGATATTTACTATAAAGTTTTATAGATCTCGAATTGAAGATTCGATTCCAATCGAGAAAAAATGTAATATTACAAATACCCCCCTCTTGACATAAAAAATTTTACTGTTTGAAAATTAAAGAAAAAAAATTACATTAAAACAAATGGAAATTGTTGAAATTAAATTCGAGAACAGTAACAATTTTTTCTATAAAAACATTACATGTCATCCTATTATATTGAAAATTATTATAAAAATTCATCAATAGCATTTGTTATATGTTTCCAAACAATATTTCAAAGTATAGAATATCAAAATTACTTTTGATTAAGCTTTATAATTTAAAGGAAAATATCTCAACAGAAAGTTTAATATATAAAGAATAGTTTTTGAAATTTCACATAAATTTAATAGATAGAAAATTTCAATTATTTATTGCATAAAAAAAATTTAGTATGTTGAATAAAAAAAATTATTATTATTTTTTTTTTAAATGAATTGATGAATTGTTACATTTAATTTTCACATAAAATTTCAATAAATCAAAAAATGTTCATTCTTTCACTATTGACACGGTTGATTTAATGATGCAAATTTTGGAAAACAGTCTGTTAAGGCACTCAGTATGATTTTCAGTTAAGTGTGACTCCAGTGTGATGACATCAGTGTTGGGCTGATCCGAATACTCGTAGTGTTGGGCTGATCTGGATGCACATAGTGTTGGGCTGATACTTGTAGTCGACTGATGCATATCAAACTCGATACAGGTGACATCTCAGTTAGCATTGCCTCATGCTTGTAGTAGATGGCTGCATACAAAACTCGATACAGAGTCACGTAAATTTTGTATCATATTTGTAATTACGATGTACATTTCAGGCTTGAAATGACAATGTAATTTGTTTTTTGGAAAAGAGATAGACGCTGCATACAGGATTAACTTAGGTGAGGATTAATTTAGGTAAGGTTTGGTTTTTTGATATTTTCAGCTTTCAAGGTTTAGAGTTCTGCATACAGGAATAATTTAGGAGAGGATTTTTTTGAATCAATTCTTTCATGATACTGTGACTGTTATTCTGAATTCAAAGTTGTGAACGTGAACATGGATGGCAATTACCTCCAGGTAATGTGGTAGTGTTGAAGTTTGAGTTACATGGTCAGCAATAAGCGTTGGCATTGTCATTGGCATTGGCATCAACATTGGCGCAGGCATCGGCGTAGACATCAACGTAGATGGCATTGGCATCAGCACAGGCATTGGCGCAGGCATTGGCATAGACATCGGTGTAGTTATTGGTGTAGATATTGGCGTAGATATTGGCGTTGACATTGACATCAGAGCAGATATTGGCGTTGATATTGGCATAGGCATCAGTGTAGATAGTGGCATAGTTATTGGTGTAGATATTGGTGTAGATATTGGCATAGATATTGGCGTTGACATTGACATCAGAGCAGATATTGGCGTTGATATTGGCATAGGCATCAGTGTAGATAGTGGCGTAGTTATTGGTGTAGATATTGGTGTAGATATTGGCGTTGGTATTGGTGTAGATATTGGTGTAGATATTGGCGTAGATATTGGCGTTGGCATCAGCATAGATATGGTGTAGATATTCAATTGATGAGTCACACTAGTTCGAAAATCACCCAAATGTTCTTAACACTCTTCATGGCGTTCACTTGTTGCCGATTTCGAGATTCACGTGATAATTATTTCAATGTAATGTCCATGCTGTACCTGTTATCTTAAAATGCTTATAAACTAAGAGAAAATTTTGATTAGGCTACCAATACAATCTAATACACATGAAATTATTTCTAAGTATATAATCAATATAAAAATGAAATTTGTTAACATCTTATTATACAGTCAGCAATACATAAATTGTGAAATATGGAGACATCAATTACAAATTTTAATAGAAAAAATAATTTCATTTCCATTTATTCATTGTTCAAATATTTTATAAAAAGCAAATTATTCAATATTATTAATCATCGTTTGTTGGATTCTATAGTTTATTTCGACTTTTCAATGTTCTAAACCAAACTACATTTCATGACAAAACTTTACTATCAATCATTAAACAAGAAATCATTCAAAACATCAATAATATTTTGCTTCAAAGGCAATCAATATTCATGAGTATTCATCTGCATCTATGGCAATCAACATTATTAATCAACACAAAAAAATATTATCTCATTACTGCCTCTCTAAGTCATAACCTCTGTTATTCTTTCTTTAGGCAATAATGGGTTTCCATCTCAAAAAACAATCACATACCAGCAAAATTCTAATCATCAAACCCCACTAAAATCTCTACATTCACTCCAACATCCATTTCAAACGATAATCAATCATATCAAAATTTATAGAATAAACGGTTTTAAAAAATTTAGAAAAAGACATCAATTACAAAAACATTAGAGAAATTTTAACCTTTAACTCATTTCAATTAATAATATGACAAGACGTTTTTATTTAATGGAAACATTATTATTCAAGTTAACTTTCATTAATACATCTCATATATATGGTGACACAATTCATTAATACTTTCAAATTTTGAAGTTTTATTATTATAACAAAAGAATTTATACATAAGATTGAATTTCAGCATGTTCTACATTGAACCATTTATTTTTTAATAATTTCAGAATTTGAAAACTGTATAATATAAGTACAACATTTCAATATTACAATACAAAGACGATCAAGATGGATAATGGGTAAATAAGTTCCCTAAAAAATACAAATAAGAGAAAAAGGAAAAATGGGTAATAACAGAGAAAACTCCTGTGGTAAAATTCTGTGGTAATAAGTTCCATAAAACAATATACACAAAATTGATACACTTCACATAAGTGATACATGATGAAAAAATATATCACAAGCACACAATTCTTTACACTACAATGGATAGATTCTAGAAAAGTTAAGTTTTATCAACAATTTAAAGATTAGAAAAATAAGCTACTATTTTAACTTCCAAAATTATTCAGGAAAAATACAAATTTAAATGACTATGGACAAGATGGTTAGAATATGCATCATAGAAGAATTTTACTGAACATTACACAAAGACAGGAAAGAATCGAAATTTGAAAAGATTAAGGGCCAAGAAAAATAGGCTACAGGAAAGAAAAAAGACACAATTATGGACTCTTACCATACACTGCGTAGCAATTATGCTATTCTGAATCCCGGCATAGCACAGGATTCCTAATCATAACATAGGCTGGGGAATCCCTTTCATCATGTGATTCACAGTCTCATCTTGTAAGTAAGCAACTTGAAATTGAAAAACCTGGAATACTAACACATCAATGGTGACTTTGTGCTTTGTTTTCTTCAAGAACATGATTTTATTCATGGGTTCATTTGTTTCAACAAAGCCATTTTGCTCACAAAAGTCAGTCATGTTCACTAGATATGCTTTGCATACACCTTTTCAATTTCCAGTTGAAAGTTGAATTCATCAACTTGATTCAAAGCAAGATTCATTTTGTTTACATTGTTCCTAACCTCTACAGAAACCTGTTCATGTAAACATTCACTTATTTACTGTTTTCCTAACTATCAATTTGCAATACTACTTTCTTTACTGTTGACTTTCAATAAAGACAACTCCCTACCTACTACATTACTCAATTTTACTATCTAATAGGATTTACTTTTTCAATAACAGTAACTAGGCCTACATTATCTAAATTTGAAATAATTGATCTTGTATCTAACCCTACTATCATCCTGCTTCAATTGCTTTCATCTTCATGATTATTTTCAATGTTTCATGTGTATCTTTTAATAGAAGGTTTATACTAACCTGCTCTAATCTAATGCTAGCAAATTCTTTCATATCAATCAAACCTAGCATTTTGCTCATCAAACTTTTGTGTTAGGAACGCTATAAGATTCAGATCATTTTTAATGTTTGCCATTTGTAATATGCACTGATATCCATTCATTAAAACTTGACCACTCCAGAACTGATCTCCCATTCAGCAGTAGGCCTATACCATTCATAACCTATCAAGACATCTATCCTATCAATAATTTTTTATAACCAGGGATTTCATGGTGTACCATTTGGGACATATTTATTTTGTAATTCGGTCCCACCACAAGGATAACATTTGCCATGCTACCAATTTCTCCTAAATCGGTTGGATAGCATTTTCCACCTATTAACCTAAGGAAAGTTATCGGCTCCAATGTAATAGATTCTTGATAAACTATGAATGGATCTATCGCCTATGAATGAGAAATCCAGTTTTCAGAGCAAACCAACTTATAATCTTCAGAAGAATTTTGGCAATATACAACACAAATCCACAAAGAACAATACCTTACACACTTAAGCATCTAAAATCATTACAAGCTAAATACTTATCCACTTATGTAGTTGAAAAACAATGGCTATAGGCTTGTAAACACAAGAAATAATTATAGACAAAAATTAGAACACTATAAACTGTTCAAAACTCAATTTAAAACATTAAAATTTCAATTAAATAGAAAAATATTCAGAGAGCACAAAACACTTTTCAGTAGCCAGCCACCATTTTTTAGAGAAGAAGGAAGCCTCCTAGTAAAGAGCAAGACACCTCAAACCAGTGCCGACTTCACGGACATGTCACCAAAAAATTATAAATTACAAGTTTAGAATTCACATTTTACATTTGTTCTCAATAAAACTTTATTTCGAAACTGTTATTTTAATTTTATATATCCTCTCTATGATCTGTTAATTCTGTTAACTCTGTTTACAGAGGGGGGATGTTTCACAGAGACAAGTTCTCACAGAGACAAGTAGTGTTTTTTGAACGATATTAGTGTCACAGAGACAAGTTTCACAGGAGCAAGTATTTTATAAATGGCAGTCTCACAGGAACAAGTTCCCACAGAGACAAGCAGTTTCATAGAGACAAGGTCTCTGTCCAAAGTAGTAGCGTTATAAATGGCAGTCTCACAGAAGCAAGTTCCCACTGGAACAAGGTGTTTCACAGAAGCAAGGTCTGTGTCATAGAGACAAGGTAGCGAATGTAGGAAGAAGTTAGGCGTGTTGCCTACATCTGAACTTGAAGGCACTCCATTATTTGTTCTAGTAATTGAATGTCTGCTGTTTTTTAATCATGCAGGTATATGATTATGATTGAAGGTTTATCATATAAGATAGGATGGGTTGGTAACCTATTAGAATTAGATAGAAGATAACTTAAATAAATAAATAAATGAGTTCTATGCAAATGTAATATATTTCTACCAAACTCCAAGATAACTATTCCAATATATCCAATACGTATACATATAACCTTCAACCCGAAAGAATAATCAATATGAATATGAAATGGAATATATAAAAGCCAATAGCCTACCACTGACCTATTCATCACCGCTTCTTAAAAACCACATGGCCAAAATGGTTTTTCATTATAATTCCTTCTTTCGTAATAAATTGTTTATGCTTTTGTACTCCTGAGCGAAGCTCGGTCCCCGATATTATGAGCTAATCATCTCTTCTTTTTCCGAGCTGCGGTCTCGAATTGTAAATTCAAATTGATATAATATTAACTCCAGACAGTCACAGAGTAAAGCTGCGTCAACACCAATAGATTCTATTAGATTGAACATAACTTATCACATGATGAACATATGTGTTTTTCATGTGCCGTTCAATCTATAATAATCTGTGAGGATTAAGTTATTAACATTTCGTTAATAACTTTGGTGTAAACGCAGCTTTAGATGCCAAGATTTATCATGGCGTTCCGAGTTACGGATGATAATGTCAATGAAAAACATCATTTTCTCATGAAATCTTTCCCATAAAAAATTTAACAGATTGTTGTTCTACAAGCGTCTCTACATGTTACAAAATGAAAATCCCAGTGAAAAACAAAAAATGCCACTTGATAATTCCCAAATCATCTTTTTAATCGTAGCTCTGATTCAACTGAGCAATAACTTTCTGAACTTACTGAGTTAATAAAGTAACATTTAAAATTATCATAAGCGCAATGGGACTTGGGATTCCATCAATTCAGAATAAGTATATACCGGTATTCATTTTTACAGGATTGAAGTAGTGCAACATTTAGATTAGCACACCAATAGATTTTATTTGTAGCGGAGTGAGTTCATTACTTTCATATCAAAGTTCTACTTTTTCCATTATGATATAGTACGACTACTGCAAAACAATGTCTGGTAGCCCTGGTAATGTAATGTAATGTAATGTAATGTATGGTTGATTGGAAGTCTCCAACCAGCCTGATCAGATTTCTTAGTGGGGCCATTGGCAAACATTTTAAAAAAGCCCAGATATTATTAAAATGACTTTATTCCTAGTAGATAGCATTTCTAGTAGATGGCTGAATATTCTTGTTACCACATTGCAAAGGATGTTCAGTGAGGTCTACTGTTATCTGGACTACTAGAGTATTGTAACTCCTAATGTCAGATTGAGTAAGAGCTTGAAATCTAGTGTACTCCATGTTCAATAATCTGCCTTTATCTTATATTAGAAGAAACTTGCCTCTAATAAATTAAAAAACGCACTAAATGTAATTCTGAATGAAAATGCTTATTGTTCCGTAAATTAATTTTCAAATTGTTGAAAATGTGATATTCAGTGCTGTGAGTTTATAATAGTTTATGTCTTTTTTCAATGTATGACTTAATTTATTCAATTGTACTGGGTGATGATAATTATGACTTGATAAGACTGATTTGATGAATGATTACACTATTCAAAAGATGACTACTAAGATGTTATGAATTGAATTGCTCATTTATTGTATAACAGACTATAAGCTGAATCCTTTAGACAAGGCCTATTCGCCTAATCACATCCAAATTGTTTGTATTTATCGGTCAATATATTTCTTATTCCTAGACGCCAGCTAAGAAAGGGGTTTCAATTTTCGTAGAATAAGCACGTAATTCAAAACTGTATGTTTTTCAAAAATGTTGTGATTTCAAATTCAAATTTCGTTTATCATACACATAGGCTATACGAGAATTAAGAATTAATGAGAAAGTGTCCCGGAATAAGGTTTATGATTTTTGTTCTTCTGTATTTATACTAAGTGACATATTTATCAGTGATGGCTCTTAAACTGTAGGTTTATTATTAAATAACGAGTTTGGAGCACCAGAAAAATGGGATTATATTTTATTATAATAAATATTCAAAATTACGTTTCCAACCCACAATTATTGTCTTATTGTCATGTCCTTAAAGTTACTGTAAACCATATCGGTTGAGACTAATCAAGGTTTATTTAGGGTGGTTTTAATTATTAGTTTATGTGTTACAAATAGTTCACCTAGATTTAGATGGCAATTGAAACATTAATGATCTAACTAAAGCATGATATTAGTGTCAAAGACAGAAATCTGCGTTTTATTTCATTATCATGAGAGAGAGAGAGAGAGAGAGAGAGTGCGAGATAGTGAGCCCGAAGGAAAGGGTATGTGTAAGAGAGTGATGTGGTTGAGTGGGAGTGACAGAGTTCGATATATTATATGCTATATGGTGGTGAATAATAGTGTGTCCCTTACGCTACACTCACAGATATATATATATATATATAATATATATATATATATATATATATAATATATATATATATTATATATATATATATAATATATATATATATATACATAAACCATATCCATAGATTTTGGAAGCGGCATGCTATCTTTTCAATCTTTTGAAACAGCATTTATTGTCTAAGGTTGGTGAAAGAAGTTTTCTGCATTCCATAACAACAATCTGCAGACTGACGTCTCGGGTATTAGAACCAAAAGGCCTTGCTTTATAGAACTATAAATACTCATTCAGTATTACAATGCCTTGCTTCCATGAAACAAAGCAAATGTTTCCCGTTAGGTACTTCTGGAAAGCCCGGTCAATTTGTCATCGGTGGTGTCCAGGTAGAACTACCCTGCTCATAGACTATGTCCACTGAAGCGTAAAACCAAAGTTAACCAAATGCTTCTATTTCTAAAAATTCTATTGCCAGGTATAAAGTACTGCACCTTGGCGGCAGGAATATTTAACATGTGTTTTCTATATTGTACCCTTCCTGGAAAAAATAGATTTTTGTTCAGTATTGTTTGCCTCCCCTCTACGAGGATGCTACCTGTGCGTTTGCGTTGCGAGTTCAATAGTTGACAAAACACATTCAGTCGACATGGAATTGGTCAAGGAAATCGTAACGCTCCGCAATACTACATTATATCATATTGACGATGGATTTTTCTATCGGGTGACCTCCAGCGACCAAACGCGTATCTATTTAAAATGTAATGTACGCGAGTGTGCAAGTCGCGCCTCAATGCCACTTCGTATGGCAAATAGAACTTTTGATAGTTTTCTTATCACTATTAATCATAATCATCTTCCCAACCCAACGTTTGTTGGTGTTACCGTGTTGAGGAGTGCATATTGCAACGTTGTTCCAGGGAAACAACAGAGCCACGACACATCTTTGATGAAGAGTGTGCCAAGTAAGTACCCACATCATCATTATTTTCAAGTTCAAGTACGTATATGGAGTATTATATAGAATCTAACCGCATGTAATATACACTTAGACTATTATTAACATTTATAATAATCTCCATCAGAAGTTAAGTAATTCTTATTGTCCCAGTGAAATACGTTCCCTTAAAGTTTCTATTCCCCTCATATCTATTATTCGATGAATATCACAAGGAATCATATTAATAAAAATCTAGTGCTTGATTTGATGTAATTCTTTCGATATGATGTAAGCTTTTGAGAAATAATTTGTAATTGTTAAAATGAATCGAGTCCAATTAATCACAGTTTATAAAGTTCTAATTTAAATGGGTAGATATAGTTAACATAACAGCGCAGAGTGACTGGGTGGAAATTAAATAGATGATTAGATAAAAGAGCAAAACAAAATTAAATAAACAGAAGAGCGAGAAAGCATTGAATGCAAGAGGACCCAAGCCTGGCGACGATGCCAACAATATTTTATAATTAGATTATAAAATAGTACCAGTTGATCATCCGTCGAATTATTTCAAGAATCAAAAATGTCACAAACAAAATAATTGCATTGACAAAAGTCACTTCTCAAGGATACAATAACATAACATTGATACTTTGTATACAAGTGAACGTTATACAGGTTGTTCTGGAAAAAGGTGCCCAGAATCCAGGGAGTGATCACATCAAAAGAAGAAAAAAAGTTCTAATTAACATAGGTCCGAAATTCTTAGTTATCAAATTATACAGAGTGAAAGATTTCGTCTGAATTTCAGTTCTCCTGCCCTACGGGTATTTGTTGGCTGTCAATTAAAACGTTGAATTCAGCGTACTTTATGTAAAATGAACTGAGAGATTGAATGAAACCGTTTCCAGACCGTTAGCTACAGTATTTTTTAAGATATGTGACGAAATACGCGAAACTTGATCTAGAAAAACAAGTTACTTCAACTTTGAAGCAGATTTACTATGTTAAATGTACAATCAACACAAAATATTTTCTCACAGAAATTGTAGAACATCTAATTTCAAAGAGAAAGATGTAGGATAAGTCTATAATATACAGATGCAGCCTTGAAAAAATAATCCTTAATTACATACAAAACGCATGAAAAATAGAGAGCTTAACAGATTTTGTCTATTTTTCATGGATTATTTTTTCAAGGTTGCATTTGTCTATTATAGACTTATCCTACATCTTTCTCTTTGAAATTAGATGTCCTACAATTTCTGTGAGAAAATATTTTGTGTTGATTGTACATGTAACATAGTAAATCTGCTTCAAACCAGGAACTTGTTTTTCGGGACCAAGTTTCGCGTATTTTGTCACATATCTTAAAAATTACTATAGCTAACGGTCTGGAAACGGTTTTATTCAATTTCTCAGTTCATTTTACATGAAGTACGCTGAATTCAACATCTCAGTTAACAGCCAACAAATACCCGTAGGGCAGGAGAACTGAGATTCAGACGATATCTTTAACTCTGTATAACTTGGTAACTAAGCATTTTCAGACATACCGGTATGTCAATAAGAACTTTTTTCCTCTTTTGATGTGAGGAATCACCCCCTGGCTTATGGACACCTTTTTTCAGAACACTCTGTATATTATAATACAAATTATATTATATTTAATTTTTATTACAGATTAAAATACAAATAGGCTACCGTACTAAAATATTTTATCTATGGATAAGAGTTACAGACCAGCATTTCCTCGATTGAATAACTTGCTTCAATCTTCAACCATCCTTTTATTGCTCTCTTAAAACTATCAAGATCATAATTCCGTACTTCCAGTGATAACCTGTTGAAAATTTTCACTCCTATAATAGCAGTACATTGGTAAGCCTAGCACGGCGCAGATCAATCTAACTACCTGTCCGTGTGTTATGCTCATGAATGCTTCCCCTCAAATTGGAAAGATTAAAGCTTTGCTTTACAAATATTGAACAATTCATAATGTAAATACATGGAAGTGGCAATATACCATTGTCTAAGAATAAAAGGCTTACAGGACTCCCTCATGCCCAGATTAAAGATAGCACGCAAAGCTCTTTTTTGACACAGAAACACCTATTTTCCGCCACTAGAATTTACCCATAGCAATGTACCACTATACCATTTGTATAGCAGTTGTTTTAACGTTGACTATTTTGCTATGGCAATTTTTTTTTTTGTTCGAAGTGTAAAATTTTGAGTAGAAGCTACCATAGTGAGGTCCACTTTATAATGGCAGTGGAGAAAGATAGGAGAACAACAGTAACAATAACAAGAAGGAGAATAACAATAAGGTTGGGCAGACGCTGAATTGGAGAACTTGGGTGTCATTGATCATCAGGGACAGTGATGGAGGAAGGCCACAAGCGATTAATGGGTAGTGTCATGTTTATACTCGCGATACGATACATTGATGAGTGAATCAGTAGGCTACCTACCACCTCCCATAAAAAGGAACCAATAGTTAAGCAAAGATCGAACAGATTTTAGCTTCGAACAGTTCAAATTCTACTTCATTATAATCTATATATAATATAATTGTATTGAAAATTTACGATCACAAAGTTCTATCAATCATGTGCATTTCTAAAAGTGAATGAGTAACACTACTGCTATTAGCATGACCTATTCCACCCTCTAGGTTTCCTAATAATTGCGAAGTATTGCTACAACGCGGACTAGCTACAGTCGGATATGGGTCGGGGTCAGTAGCCGTACTGACAGGTGGAGATACCGGACCTACACTTCTCCCTCTATCCTGATTCTTTACCCTCTGCTTCTTTCGCGAGATTTTTACTTTCAGGGGAAGAGTGTTTGCCCGTGCCGTTGCTGGCCGATTCGGCCCTCGGCTTTTGGAATACAGGGTGGGTGTTAAGGGAGATTAAGATAACCTCTATACAAGGAGACGGATCTGACTATCAGATCCCTACCAATAATTCTATTTATAAAGGTAGTACGCAATCTGGACCAACTGCGAATTGACGGCGAGCAAGCTGTACCTGCAAGCCCGGGATGTGGTTTTTCTATGGGGTTTAAGGTGAGAGCTATGGGGTAAAGGTATGACGGAACTATGGAGTTATTAGTAGTATTTAAGATGTAGTTAATAGGGCACGGTATAGGGTGTAAGCTATAGAGAATAGGGTGCAGGGTATGAGGTATACGGTATAGGGTATAGGGAACAGATAATCAATAATAAGATTATCATTCTCTACAGCAAATAAATATCTGCTCAAAATCCGCAATCTGAGAATTGCGCTCTAGCTCTCAGCAAGCTGGACCTGCTAGCTAAATACAGTATATCAATTTCAATTATGTGGTAATTGAAATTTAGAGAATAAGGTTTGAGGTGTGGGATTTCTGAATCGCGAGCCTGCAGCTGCGAAAGGATTTTCAGCAATTCTGAAACTGCTAAACAGGATTCCGCGCTAATCTGATGACTGCGCGCCGGTATTAAGGGCCAATCTGTGACTGCCCTTAAGGGTATGGGAATCACTCTCAATCGTCCGAAACGCTTTTAAATTAATAGTCAGTATGTCGACTATTATGAGAGGATAGAAAAGATTTTTCACAGACACAGTCTGTGGATAATATCGGGAAGACAACAGTCTGTCGTTGTCAGGGTAGGAAAGGATTTTTCCAGGATTTTCCACAAGGAAAATATCGAGTCAGAGACTCCTAATTCAGGAAAAGATTTCAATAGACTTTTCCAAGTAATTGCCAGTCTAAGGACTACCACAAGATCGATCTCTAATTTGCAACTGAGATCACGGGAAAATTCGTGAATTTTCCACAGGGAAAACCAGCAAATAATATTTGCTATCAAAGAAGACAGGTTTCTAAGAATTTTAGAAAGGATTCGCGGGTCTGAAAACCGCGACTAGGACGATCTCGAATCTGGAACTGAGATCAGGAAGGATTTTAACACAGGAAGAATTAAGAGAAAGAAAGAGAAAGGATGCCGCAGTCTAGAAACTTCGGCGAGGAAGTCCTCAAGCTGTACCTGAGAGCTAGAAGGATTTTAGAATAGGGAAAGTGAAGAGAAAGAAAGAGAAAGGACGTCGCAGTCTACCAACTTCGACAAGGACGAACTCAAGCTGTACCTGAGTTCTCAAGGAAAAGGATTGGACTTTTCCTACTTGGAATTACAGCAAGTCAGAAACTGCTAAGCGAATTTAAAATACAGAGCCACTCTATAGTATGAAAACTAAGCAAGGAAAATTTACCATAAATGATAATAATCTCTCTACAAGGATAAAAATTAATCGAGAAAACTATTCTCAAAAGGAACAGGGATTTTCCCACAAGAATAAAAATTAATTGAGAAAAACTATTCTTAAAAAGGACAGGGATTTCCCTACAAGAATAAAAACTCAATGGAGAAAAATTACTCTTTAAACTAAAGGCCACCTTACTACAGAGAAGGAAAAATATACGGACTACCAGTCCTGACATACAATTACCTGAAATGACGTGGATACTGATACGGAGAATAGCGAACCGATTCCCACTTCCCGTATTATAAGTTAATTAAAAACGTCGTGAAGCGACAGAGTCGAGACTTATAAATTAAGTACTCAAAAATAATCTGCTATAAGAGCCTAGCTAAATTTCCCACTCAACTATTTGTAGCACAAACTTGAGATCCCTTACAGGTTTCAAAACCAAGGATAACTCGTTCACCCCCAGTGATACGAATTTAGGAAAAATAACCAACAAGAAAGAAAATCCCCCAGGAAGTTCTATCTTCAAATACAGTCGGCAATTCGACATACAATATTCCATTCACTAAAATACGGAATAGAATATTAACCCACTAGTACACCACTATTAGGAGCGCCGCTCGGAACGCAGCCGTACACGAACCTGTTCACCGAACTACTGCTTCTCACTCGACTTCTTGAAGCTGCACCGGGTCGCTGAAAATTAGGAGGCCGGGGGAAAAGAGCTTCCTGACCAATGAGAGTCTGAAAAGACGATCACGCCACTGGTCATGTGACAGGGTTTGACTCAGCTGCTCCTGATGCTAAGGGTGCAGCAAATGATGACAGTGATACTAATTGCTACACTAATTCAGGCCGGTAAACAATATTTCTATTCCAGAAATTTCATGAAGAACGATACCAACCCGACTCGGTAGCCGCTTATCGTTTAGATGATACGAATGCTGCTAATTTAAAGGGGTTGACGGCGATGGTGATGATGTGCATGTACACAACTGCAAATCTAACAAAATATATCCGGCAGTCGATCCTATTCCTATTCTAAAATAAAATAAATTCGCTAAATTACGCTGGACGACGGCTCTCTATCCGTCACAAAAATTCACTTTGTGACACTGCAAATATATAATTATAAAGTATCTCAGAGATATCAAGAAGATTTGAGATCAACTTCACATCTGAATCAATCTAAAAGCAATCAAAAATTTACAATCGTTATAGTTGGTATAGAAAAGCGAAATGTCATAACAGATTCCATCAACAGAGCTCAAAATCTACTTTAAACTTCAGGCGCTTAAATTCCAAAAAAAAAACTAATACTGAAATATTAGAGAAAAAATCCTGAGATTTTTTATCATTCTGATAAATTGATAATACCCAAATTGAATGTTTTCACTATCGCCAGAAATAATACCGAATATTTAACAGTTTGTAAATATTGTTCATTGGATTCAATATTCTGATATGTGGTAGGTACTGATTCAATAATCATCAATATAATATCGTATTGCAAGTACCTATACACATATGCTTGTGGCCTGCCTCTGTCTGTCACTGTCCCTGATGATTAATGACACCCAAGTCGTCCCATTCATAGCCTTGCCTATTCTTATTGTTATTCTGAACAATGAATCGCCCAGTGGTCTACTCTCTTCCTTTCTCCTTACCAAAATAATTATTATTAAGAACTCGGCAGGGCCTATATTCCCCGATCACTCTACCCCCTTTCCTTAACATTCTTCTTCTTCATCTTTTTCTCCTTCATCGTCTCTTCTTCTTCGTCTTCGTCTTCTTCTTCTTCTTCTTCTTCTTCTTCTTCTTCTTCTTTCTCTTTTTCTTCTTCTTCCTTCTTCTCTATCTTGACCTTCCCATTCGCCTCTGTTATGGATATGTACGAAAATATTGTTCGAATAGATAAAGACAGATGTGTGTCACGAAAAGCGATAGAGCCTTCTCAACCACTCCACCTTGTATGTATTTAAAATGCTATCAAATACATATTCTTTATATGCATATTCATTTTTGAGCATAGGCCTATACACTTGAATATACATGTTGCAAATATAGAAACAAATATTGGGTACTTGCACGTAGCATATACTATTAGAACTAACTACCCTTCTACTATTTATCAACGTATATTTTTTTTAGGGTGTCAACTGATATATCGGGGCAGTTGGCCTTCAATTCTTTGAGGAGCAGCATGTACCGGGCAAAGAGGATTGCACTGGATGCAATTCCAAGCACTTTGCCGGAATATGCAGAAATGCTGTCACATTCGCCAATGGGCAGAACGATATCGAATAAATCATTCTTTATCGGGTCGGTAGATGATCCGATAGGTGGCACCAGTGTGATTTTTGGATCTGAAAATTTCACGAATCTGCTGCCACAAGTAAAGGAGCTACATTTTGATGGGACTTTCAAGGTCCGACCCAATGTACCTCCATCAAGGCAGTTGTTGACTGTAATGTCAATTCATTTCAGTCATGTAAGTACAGTATTACAACCTCAATTTCATAATTTTGAGTAGTTATGGAAAATTTAGAAGTTAGAACAGGTAAAAATATATCTCCTCAGACAGGGGAAGAATACTGATCTGAATCATAGATTAAGCATTCATGCTCAAGTATGGTCAAACATACTTGAATATGCTTAATCTATGTCTGTATTCAGCGGTTGCACATTGTGGCTAACTATAAATATCAAAATGCACTCGTTCACTCACTTCCATTGAAGACAGACGACAAAATTTCCAGCTGTTTTTCCAAGGACGTATTTATCCTTTTAATATCCTTCAGCGAGTTATCCCAGGGTTGAGACCTAGTTCAATCGGTTTTTCATACCATAAACCTTCTTTGTTCCAAATTTCTTGAGAATCGTTAGAGCCATTTTCGAGATCCGGTCACATACAGATATTCATTAAACATATATAACTACATCTGCAATTGGAAAAAATATAAAGGTTCTCAAGGTGCATATGCTTTTTTTAGGCTTTTCCAGTTTTCTTTGTGGTGATGGAAAAGAAGAACCTTGAGGCATATAAATCACCTCTGTCATTCATAAAAAAACAAAATACCGGAACTCTGTCCCGAGGTGATCATAAGTGACTTCGAGAAGGCACTACAACAGGCATTACGAGAAGCATTTCCTCGAACCAATATTGTAGGCTGCTGGTTCCACTCAGCTAATGTAAGTAGAAAGAAGCAACAAATACATTATATAAATCATTTACTGTATTGAATATTCCGAGAAAATAGAATTTCTCCAAATACCAACTCGCTCTGACTTGAGAAATATACGAGAAAGAGCGGAATTTTTGTCAAAATAGCGGGGTGAATGTGCACGTTCTATTGGTTCATCAATATTTCTTAAAATAACAAATTTATTTTCCGAAATGAATAGAAATGTTCTTCAATGTCGAGATGATCGGGCCAGCAAACATAAAATTTTGGATATGGGAGAAACCCCTTTTCTAAGAGTTAAGTAGAGGTGACAACGAGAAAGTTGTTCAGAAATAATTGAAATTATTATACCAAGTGTCAAAATTCAAAAGTGACTGTTTGAAGACTGCCAAATCGTTTGAGTTCAAAAATGTAGGTAGCGCGTAGGAATTAACCCGATTTCGATTGATTTTGTAACCTTGACTAATCAAGACTAAAATACATTACTGTATCTATGAACTTAGTAACACTGTACACAACCCTTTGTAATAAAACACGTTTCCGACCTATATGACATTTTCAAAATTTTATTATTTGCCATTTTCAAATAATTGCTATTACTTCGAATATTCACAAACTGACAAAATTTTCGTGTACGGTACGTAGCCGCTCTTAAATCTTAAATCATCAGATTAAGTTATCATTATTATTTGTGTACGTTAATTTATTGACCTTTTCAGTCAATTAGGAAGAAAGCGAGAAAC